>NW_021938789.1:53510271-53719196 GCF_001715985.3 Manacus vitellinus | reverse complement strand
TCAGTGCCATGGTCTAGCAACCATGGTGGTGTTGGATCAAGGGTTGGACTTGATGATCTCAGAGGCCCCTTCCAACCCAGCTGATTCTATGATTCTATGAAAAAATATATAGGAAGTCAGATTTCATTAACTGTGCTCACAGAGTAACTTGTGGGGCATTGACAGTCCAAGCTGATATTTCTTATTTTAGAGTAATAATTCTTAAAATATTTTATATTTTAGATTAATGGATACTCTTGCATAAAATTTTGGATCAGCAACACTGATGGCAAACCCTTAGGATGGCACAAGGAACAAGGAACTCTTCAAGCTTTTTCTTAGTTGGTTGTTTGGTTTTTTTTAATTGCACTGCGTATTTGAATTTCAGAGAGAGGATTTAACCAGAAGAATGATTCAGATTTTGTCCACTGGTCACTTCCAATAGCAGCTCTATTCTGAAGAGATGATACTTGGAGCAAAATCTGGCTCATTTCTATTTCCCTTATAATCCTTTTCATGCTTACTTTTCATGCCAAGTATGACCCTATGCCATTCTTCTGTGGCTCTGAGATTCCAGATTCACCTCTGCTGCTCAAGACAGGTCTTTGTCATGCTTTGCCCCACCTACTGAAATTGTTTTCCACTGTTTTTATATGAATCCTGACTTTTCCCTGAAGGCACAGATTTTCTTTTTTATAAATCTGTCCTAAGCTCCATTAACCATTTCCTTAAGGAAGTCTCCTGCACCTAAAAGCTATTTCACCATGCACACTGTGCAGAATATTATGAAGTATTTAAGTCAATAATCATCTTTATCTTTCCTTGCCAGATTCTTAAACTGGCCATTGCAGATGATGGGATGTTTTTATAGATACTTTGCCTGGTGTCACAGAGCTAAAACTAAAAAGTACTAATTCCAATATAAAAAGATGCAGTAATTTTTTTTTCTTTTTCTTTTGCAGTGCAATTTTCCAGAGAACCAGGATGGCTAGAAGGCACGTTAAATGGCAAGAGAGGACTTATTCCACAAAATTATGTTCAGTTTTTATAGCTTTGTGCATTGAACGCCAAGAAGGTGTACATGGTATCCATGGATTTTTGTTCTAGTCACTTGTCTCTACTTTTGTGACTGCTTTTAATCAATGAAGAGCTGGACTGTGGATTGAAGATCCTAATCTGTATAAAGTTATTGTGTTGCCAAATATGAATTACAAAAAAAAAAAAAAAAAGATTCTTTGAGGGTTGGAATGAGTGGGGGGGACAAGTAAGGGGGATGGAGGAATAGATTAATTTTTTAATAGGGTGCTTTTTTTCAATTGTAAAGAACAGTAGTGGTATATTTGTTTGCAAAATAATTAGCATTTTAAGTCAAGTATTTGGTTGATCTGTGACTCAACTTAGTGTCCTGGAGATTATGCCTCAATAACCAGCCTTTTTAAAAGAATGTGAAGATGGCGAGGCACTGGCACAGGTTGCCCAGAGAAGCTGTGGATGCCCCATCCCTGACAGTGTTCAAGACCAGGTTGGATGGGGCTCTCAGCAACCTGGTCTGGTGGAAAGTGTCCCTGCTCATGGCAGGGGGGTTGGAATTAGACGGTCTCTAAGGTCACTTCCAACCCAATCCATTCTATGATTCTATGATAATTTGGGTTTGGAAGATACTGCTGGATAAAAAAGGCTATCAGGCTGACGGTTAAATTATATTTCAAAGTGGAATAGCCAGTACGGAACAGACATCTGTAAGTAAAATAATAGTTACTAAGACATGACATTTTTCAAATGTCTTCAAAGAGCACATTCGTTTATGTTGTGTGTATGATTTCATTTATTTTATAAAGATAAGACACATGAACTTTTATTACAGGCTCCTATATGTCATGGTTTCTTCGCTACTCAAAAATATCACTGTAAATGAAATAAAACGTTATTTGCTATTTGACTTGTCATTCCTATGTTGCAGAATATTTTGCTCTGCTTCTGAAAGTTGTGACATGCAATAATTATTGACAGCTGTTTGCAGTCAGCCTTAAGCAGGCTCCAAAATGAATGGGGACCTTTCCTCACTTAAAATAGGTAACTCTGCGAGCTCAAGCCAAAAGGAAAAGAGAATCTCTGGCTTTTGCATCCTGGAGGCATCTTGTATTTTATCTGTTGTCTGTCTGTCTAGCTGGTCACTGACCTTGCCTTTCTTCCTTCCCTGCTCTTGTCAACTGTAAGGTCTTATGGATGCGCCAAGGTATTGGAATCCTCAATAGCTGCCTCAAAATTTGTAGAATTATTTGAGTAGTGAGAGTGTTATCTGTGGTCATAGAAAAAGCTTCCAGAAATCTTGTGGTCTATAAATATGTAGCTTGTGTTTTAAAAAAAAACCCAAACATTACATGCAATTTATCACTAATCTTTGTATTTTTCTCTCCTTTAAGGAAGACCCTCTGGGAGGCAGTGGAGAGAATGCAGGAAAATATGACAGGATGACATACAATACAGGCTCACTTCTTTGTTAAATTGGACTCTGTGAATTTTGAGTAATTTACTTAGCTTGCAAGTTTTTCTAACAAATGGGATTACTAAACCAGTTAATGGTTAATGCTGCTTTAAGGTTGGAATGGCTTTCCCCCCCCCCCAAAGATTTAACTCCACAGTATTATTTTGTTCCTTTGCCCAGACTGCACAGACCATTGGAGTGTACACAAATCATCTCCAGATGGAGCAATGGTGGGCCAAGTCAGTACAGCTCTCCAGCACTAACCCTCATTGCTTGGAGGAATTTCATTTGGTGTATTCTCCTGGTATTGAGCAGTGACTCTCTGCCATACAGCTTTTAGGCAGTTCTTGTCTTGGCATAGTGGCTAAGTGACCCAAGCACTGGAGATGACTTTTGGACTTTTGTGAAGGAGACAAAGTTCCTTAATTTGCTCCTTCACTCAGTGTTAAGGAAATAGTTGTACCAACACCTAGGGCAACAGATTGAAGGTTTCCTTGCTCATATTTGTTCATGTGGCAAAGCACTGTTCTACTGTTCTGGCTGGGTATCATGTTGTCTGGGCCTGCAGATTTATCAACTCATTTGTGGTCTTAGAGTCATTCAGGAAGCAGGATGGTGTTTGTGTGCCAAACTCAGTTTTCGTGGCTACCAGTTGGTGGAAAATGCTGAAAGAAGAGGGGGAATGTAAACCTTTGGTATTGGCCTCACAGGTGTGGCAGCGAGGTATGCTGGCTTGTCAGATAGTGAAGCTCTGATAACTTGAAGCTGACAAGCTTTGGAAGGTGCTTCCATTAGTTTTGTTGTTGTTTTAAACCTGCAGTGCATGTTTTATCTTGTTCTGGCTTCTGTCTTCCAAAGTTCTCAATATTTCTCAGCTCTAGCTCTGTGTTTGGGTTGTTTGTTTTTTTTTTCCTTTTAACTGAAGCGGTTTAAAAAGGTAGATATATAGACAAGGAATAAAAGACTTAGTGCCTATTCCATCCAGTCCTGTGACCCTGTTTTGCCTTTAGGTGAGATGTTTTGAGACTCCTGTTGCTCCTGGGGCCATGTAGAGCCCAAAGAAGGAGAAAACTTTTCTACTGAGAAATGATACGGCTGAGCAGAGGTAATACTAACCCAAACTTTCTCACGTCCTAAACATTGTCTGAAGGCAGTGGTGTGAGCTGAGCCAGATCAGATCTGGCTTTCAGGCTAACCACACTGCCTGTTAGGAATATAGTTGTGGGAACTGCTACCCACCATGTGGGTTTCCACATCAGCCCAGCTATACTAAGGCTGAGTACAGACTTGTCCAGCTGAGCAGCCCATTCTTCACCCTCACTGCTGAACTGCACTGCCAACAATGCCTCGTACTGACTGCTTGGAAGTAGAGATTCAAAGATGCTAAAAATGAAAAAACCATATTAAGAAAGTCAGGCCCCTTTCCCATCCTTTGAGATTGCTTGCTTTCCTGAAGCTGGCCTTAGGACATGCCTCTTGTCTGTCTTTTCCGTGGCTTGGTAGACTTGGGAGGAGCAGAGTAACATGCTGTTAACTTGGGGCAGGAAGCACAGGGAGTCCATTGTGGAGGAAGCTGGTTGACGATTTCTTCTCTTTTGGCCCAGCAGCAGGAGTGGTCGTTTCCGTGGGTCTGGCCTAACTCCATCCTCTCACAGCTCTCCTGTCACAGCTGTGGGTACTGGTTCAGCTTAATCCTCAGGTTGGGTTCCCCCTCCCTTCCTCTGTGCTGGTTACTGTGCACAGGGGCATGGACTTGTCAGTTTGCAAAAGCCAAGACTGCTTGGTAGTGAACACAGACATGGGCTGGAAATTACAGAGTGTGAATTAGGGAATAAACCCCCCACCACCACCCAAACCCAAGAAAACAAATGTGCTTTTTATGCAAAATGACGCTGGCCTTGCCATCACTATGGGGCCCGAGACTGAATCCCCCAGCCTGGGGATTAAGGTCGAATGTGTTTGCTGAATAATTAATGGAAAAGCTGAGACTCCTGACTAGCTGGGATCAGCAGAAATTTATAGTCTGTGTTAGTCACTGGACAGTGCTCAGCCCTGCGCCTTGGCCAGGCAGCATTTTCACTCTGCTGGGTGAAAAGCCCCGGGGTTTTCAGGCTGCTGAATGTTGTTAAGCGCTGTCCCAGCTGATCTTCGTGGCAGGTTTCCTTCTGATGCTGTCTTTCATCAGAAATGAAAGAAAAAAATCTCATTAGCTGATTTATCTGCTCTGTAATGAAAATAAGTGTTCCAGCTATACTGCTTGCAGCTTTTGCTAGCTGAGCCTCTGTAATTGTGTCACAGAAGACACTTGGGCAGAAACTTGCCTTCCTCAATGCTTGGTTCCTTGTTCTCTTAACCCATTTCACAATTCTTACCTGGTTTGCAATTTTAAGAGAGAAATTGCTGACAGAGGGCTTATGACAGAGGGCTTTAGCACTGGAAATGCACCAGTGCTAAACTGGGTTTCACTGAAAGTCTTCACTGGAGCGTCACCTTTTAAACTGAATGTGCCTTGGACATTGTTTTCTACATCAGAGTCCAACTGTGCCCTCATCTGTCCTTGCAGTAGCCACAGGTAAGCTCCAGAAACTTCATCCTATCAACATCTACAATTAAAGTAAGAGCACCTTAAAAACCTTACGACATGGCACATTTTACCTAGGAAAATCTATGACATGAAAGGGCATTTTTTCCACTCCTTTCTACCTTAGTAATATTGTACTCATCATAAACTCCCAGTCTCTGAAGACACCTGAAAGAAAGCAGTTACCCAGCTTGAGGTCAGATTACAAGTTTGGTTATGTTTTTAAGTAGAGATAGCGTCGTCTTATTTCTAGAACAGCATATGACAGATACATCTGCTTGTAAACATATGGGAAATTTTTCTTAACTCTGCTGATCCTCTACTATTCTTTCCTTCTGACAATTCAGCAAACAGAAAGCAGGTGCAAGGATTTTTCGGCAATAAAAAGTTTATGTAATTCGTTATTAAAAGAACAAAATGCAATTTAATGGTGGTCTTACAGCGCAGACCTGGCTTTGCGCAGAACTTGGTGTTGAATTTTTGAGATAGGCAGTGCAGAGAACAAACCAGGATAGCAGGAGTTTTATTTCCCCTTCTGTCTTACTATAATTACAACTAGAAAAGGTCTGACCCTCAGAAGGCAGCTTGATTAGTCACTAGGGAGACCTTGCATAAATAAAATAGGGAATACCTCTTTCCAGGAGAGAGATTCTAACTTTGGACAAGGGGTACAGCAGCCCATAGGTTAAGGGGAACTGGAAGCCAGACTGGTCTGGCTGCTGAAGGTTGCTGGGTTTGTTTGTTTTAGTGGGATGTAGCTTGTGCCCATAACAGTGCCAGCACGTCATTTGTCAAGCACAGTTACCCAGGTGAAGTGAACCACATTCCTCTTTCCTTTTTCCTTGGGCATTCCTTTTTCCACAGTGTGAGTAGCCACTCCCTGGCTGAAGCCCTTGGACGTGCTGCATCATCCAAAGTAACAGAGCTTGAGGAAACTAAGACACTATATGTATGAAGAAAGATGTTACATTGCACTTTAGGTTGCTTTCTGTTGAAGAGTTCAAGGCTGGGTTGGATGGGGCTCTGAGCAACCTGGTCCAGTGGAAGGTGTCCCTGCCCATGGCTGGCGGAGTTGGAACTAGATGGTTTTTTTAAGGTCCCTTCCAACCCAAACCATTCCATGGTTCTGTATTGTTTCTAGATGAGCAGAAGCTTGTCTCTAAGGATAGCAATGCACCAGCACCTATCTGAGATTAAAATGCAAGAAATACTTGCAATCAAACCAGTTTAATTCATGTATATTTGTACAATTTGTATAAAAAAAAGAAAAATAGGTACTTGCAGACATTAACATAAAGACCAAACAATATTTTCTATTTATTTAAAAAGCTTTAAACATACAGAAGCAAACCCCTAATTATAAATGCATCATTATGCATAGATTTTACTGTTTACACCATACTGCTGGCTGCTTTTATTTTTCATCCAGGAATCTATTTAAACTCCAAGAATTCTTAAACATTCCTCTGAGCTTCCTGGCCTCAGAACTGCTGTCTGTCTTATCAAGTCATTGACCTCCAGCTGAAAACATTGCTCTAAAAAAAGTCAAATCTTTAATAAACAATTAAAAGTGCATTAACTGTAGAATTGTTTAATTTCATAAATGTTTAAACAAGTCAGTGAAAAACACCACCCTGTGAATTAGCTTTTTGCATTATTGATTGTAAAGTATCTTTTTAATAAGATTTTGATATTGCAAACTTTAGTCTTTTCTATTTTACTCTGCGCAACTGCTCAAGTTGCACGATGTGTAGTATTCCTGAAATACCCACTGCAGTACATTAACACTATTTTACATTTCAACTGTGTATACAATGCTCTTGCTGCATATCCCTGTTCCTTCTGACAACAAAATAATTTAGCTCAATGAACAAAAGCCCACCTCTAAAAGCTGTTATAGTTTGTCTTGTATTTTGCAGGAGACAAATGCCTATTTCATTCTAAACAAATTCAAAAGAACGTAACTAACTTCCCGGTAGCTAAAAACTAGGGTTGGTTTTTGTTTTTGTTTTTTTTCCTGTACACAGGTTTAGATAAAAAAAGTGATGGCTATTCTGCTTAAGTGTCCTTGATGAGAGAATACTGCCTCTTACAACATCTATATCCAATTGTATCTATTACTTCAATGATCTCTAGCAAAAAATAATAATCAATGAATGGTTTCATAAACAACAGGTGATTAAAGTAAAGGATTTATTATAATCTGCTTACAGTTGTTTGCAAAGACAGACATACGTTTTTGCATAAAGATATAAATTGCTTTTTAAAACTAATTTAGTGTGTTTAATTATATGAAGTTTCTGTGAATTATGAATTGTACCAAACCAAGATTAAAAGTAATAAGGTACAAAAATAGGAGAAAACAGACAACAATTTGGACTGGGACAGGCATTTAACAGTGAAGTGTAGAATATGGCTTTGCTATTTTAGTCAAGCAAAGTTACTCTGAGACAGAAAAGGAGGCAGTAACTTTGTTAATATAAAAAGCTGCTGCAGACTGTATTCACCCAGAACCTGGCTTTGAAATTTTCTATTTTAGACTTTTTAAAAAAAAGTAAATTAAAAGATGGATGTATGACTGTGTCTTTACTGTAAACAACCAGTCTGCATGCTGTATATCTCACGTTGGAAGTTTGGCTTTCATATTGCTGTGCAGGTCAGTATTTAAAGATCTGCCTATGAATTAGACTTCCAAAATGCAAATAATATATGTATGTATATATTTATATATAAAAAACCTCTCTGAATACAGTCTTTACAGATTACCCATTGCATAAGGCAGGTGTCATTTAAAAAGACAAGTAGCGCTGACTGTCTTCAGTGCACCGAAGTGCACCTCAAAATTTGGGTTCAGAAAGGGTGTAGAATTCTTAATTTGACCACCATTTACAAGAAATGCTACATTCCGACCGGCCAAGGGACACACTAGGGCTCAAAAATATCAGTGGCACCCAGAGAGAACACTACAGATTAGGACTCTGAAAAACTATTCTATTTAAACATGAGCATATGGTAGCAACAGTTGTGCCTCAGAAAAGTTCACCTGTCCTCTATTCTACTCCAAAATTTTGTATTCGCTTATAAATTGTGACATAGTGAAAATCACCTCAAAAATTCTTTTCTTTGCAGTCTTATTCTAGAGAAAACAGTTTTGAGACAAAATCAGACCAACTGAGTTGAACTTGTAGTGTGAACATTTGTCTTCTCAGATGTATTCTGGTTATTACAAAAGTGCTTAGAAAAGTACATGCTTTTTAGTTTGTCACTAAAAATTCTACTCAGCTAATCTGCCCATATCAATACCTTACCATCCCTCTCACCAGTACAAACGTCTTCGGCATACTTACTGTAATGATCTGCATGTTCCCTTCATCACAATCAGAAGTCGCCCTCCCCTCTCTGAAATAATAATCTGACCTTTTAAGATGTTTCATATATCCAGTATTCAAAGGAAAAAAAAAAAAAAAACAATCAATCTGGGAAACCTTAGTTAAAAAAAGAAAAATCATTCAACACGTTGCTCACCCCCATTCCCCTGAGAGAGAAAGGGAATAGAGGGCAAGAACTCACTAGATCATTAGGCTGGCAAAAGCTTTGGAGAGAGACCGTAATTTGTCTTGTTAAATGAAACCTCCGTAAAGTGGCAAACACAACATAGTGTAGTTTCCTACGGATTTCTAAGATGTGCTCAAGTCACATACGCTTTGCAAGAGAGACAAAAAGGGAGAAAAAATATAGAGGAAAATAGAAAGGCTTAAAACACAACTGAAAAGGTTAAGCGTGGTTATTTACAACAGATACTGTAGGATGGTAAATTAGATATGATGCTAAAAAAGGCACAGCTTTCCCTTTCTTAAATACACTGTAAACGGTTCATTATGCATGCAGAACATTTCACTTTACAAAAAAATTACCTTGTTTGTTTAGACAAAGATAGTACTTAAATAGTCTCCAGCAAAATAGAGTTCTTTCAAAAATACTTTCCCGTTCATCCTATTAACCATTAAAGATTTTTTTGTCTCATTTACAAAAGTTCCTTACACCTTATTTCAGGTCCTTCACAATTTATACATACAGCAATGTACAGTACAGCAAAAGACTGCAAAAAATTATTTGTAAAGCCAGCACAATAGATACTATAAATCGATACCAGGGCATTTGTTTTTCACATCTTATCCTTTTTAATTAAATAGTAAATGGACACTTAACACAGTGTATATCATCTATGATGGGATAACATGGGATAACAAATGCCACAGGTGGGGATAACAGAGTATTCCACACCAAATGTTCTGTTATTACTTTACACGTTAGGGTTTGTGTGTGTGTATATATGTGTATATATATAGTTTTTGTTTGTTTTTTTTTTTACAAGAAAAGAATATTAATGCCCCATATTGACTTTACGTTTTATGTGCAAACCAAGGGTAACTTTAAAAAGTTCTCATTAGTTCTCGAACCCTTTTAAAACAAGCAAACAATACCAGAAACTACATGGCATATTTAAAACTCCATCTGTTAAAATATCAAAATCAAAGAGTTATTGACTAGATATGGCTTTTCATCCAGAGGAACAGGAACATTTTCTAAGTGTTTTAGGGTTATGGGGTAGTTTCCAAACATCTAGGTCTTGCCAAATCCAAGTCAACTGCTTTCCATTCCCCAAACCCTTCTTATGATTTTAGACTATTCAGAGACTGCTGAACGAGTGTAAATAGCATGTTTAAAATATGGTTTCTTGGGTCCTTCATGGGTGTGGAATAACACAGGGAAACTTAAGGCAAAGTTCTTCCATTTAAGACATTTTCTATCACTTCCTGTGAAAGTACAGGGGCTTGGCATTCCCAGATTCCACCTTTGGTAGCTGGTCACTGATGATTTCCACCAGCATGGCTGGAAACTCTACTTTCAGTGCCTGAGACTCTCGGAAGGTGTAGAAGCAGAATTCCAATAAGTCACTAACAAGCTGAAATACAGAAAGAAACACTTTTTAGGAAAAACACACAGATTTTTGCATGCAAACAACAGCTTATTGATAATTGATTCAAGACATGGCATCTGACTTGGCAGTCCATTTATAGGGTTATAAAGCAAACAAAAGAACTCCAGTGCCAAAGGGCTATTTAACTCATTAAAAATCAGTGAACTAGGGAAAACCAAGATACCACAGATTTGATTTTTCAGCCTAACTGCACTTTTCATTTCACTAATAGCAACTGGCCACCATGAAAACTTTAGGTACTCACTCTCTATGAAAATAAAGCCTTCTGCCCAGAGGGAAAAGATCAGCAATAAACTGTTGTATCTCTAGATTTCAGGGGGACACACATTCATTAAATCAGATTATTTGCTTAACTTCAGTGCATTCTCCAGGGCCTGCAACCTACAACTGCCAGAGCAGCTGATGTTTTCAGCTCAACAACACTAATGCTGTGTCACATGGTGGCATTTCAGGTTTTACACCATCACAGTGTACACGTTTTTTTTGTGGCTGTGATCTAAACGCACCTCCTAAAGCCTTCCAGTACTTTGGACTCTTTGCAATCTTTCTGTGTTGTGTTGTGTTTTTAAGAAAAACACAACACAAGTCAGTCATGAGGCAGAGGTACGTCAGATTCTGAGGTACCCGTGAATGAAGTGCGTCCAGATTTCAGTGTATGAACTTCCACTGCAGTTCAGCAAATCACTGTGTTGTGTGATTAAAGAAAAGCTAAGAGTGTCTGCTGTTTAAAAATTCAAAAGTTAAGCACAGCTTAATTTGGGTGGCCTATGCCCTTGCAAAGACTTAAACCACTTCTGCTGGTGTAATTTATCAAACACAGGTTTGTCGTTTCAGTTCTTAACATGTGGATTTGCACTCTGCTGTAAAGCCCCTGTTAAAGACAGAGCAAATAAAAGTGGACTTCTGGAAGGCAGAAATAAATAAAAAAATATGGACAGCAACACTACCATCCTGTAGCTCCATACCTTATTGCTTATTTTCAGGACTTTCACAGCTGTTCTCACAAACATGTAAGCAATTTATGAACATCACAGAGAAGTGCTGAGATCATTCAAACACATGACTTTCTGCTATTGAGCACTATGTGAGTCTGTCTGCTGTGGCTTAGTTCATTCCCAATGATCTGGCATGTCATGAAGCAATGCTAATTAATTAAACAGATGCATGACTAAATAAGTAGCACAGACATAATCTGGTTTTCAAGGGAAAAAAATGCTGATGTTCAAAGGTTTACTTTACCCATTAGGAGGAAGTTGTTACTGTATTCAGTAACTGCGTGCCAGAAATATTCCAAACAACACAAAACCAAAGTAAAGGAAACTCTTTTGGTGTAATCACCACTCAGGCATCAAATACCAGAACCTAAGCAAAGTAAGCTTTGTGCCCCAACACAGCCTTGACAATGACCTGGTGAATGTGCTGCTTTTCCTAAACTTGTTGGGGTCACCTCTGTCCCACTGCCAACCATCCTCACTGTGCTGATGGCTCGCCTTCTGTGCAGTACAAGCTAATTCCTGCCTCACCACACTCCTGTGAAGCCTCTGAATGCAATGAGACAGGGATTACAGGAAAGCCTAAGTAGAAATTACTAATTCTGACTTCTTTGCAAGCTTTTAGTAGTATCCAGTAGGTATGTATATCTGGTGAGTAGGCAGACAAGGGGAAATGAAGAATAATAACATTAATGAAGGAAGTGCAATCTATTCTATTCAATAAATGAGTGAGCAGTCCAGTGGGTGAAAACCAGGATGCCATCATGGATATGCTCACAGCATAGCACATGATGAGTCTCACCACAGAGGAAAAAGGTAAAGTTTACAAAACAATTTAAAAGAAAACCCTCCTATCATGTAACACTTGGCTTTGAAGCCTCAAAGATAATATATTTTCTATACCTACTTAGTCTGCTAAAACATTTGATCTTTTCTTTCTTAGGTAAATTAGCAGCTTTAACATACTTGACAATAATCATCCACTTAAAGAAAATGGGAGTAATAGGAAGCATGTGTGTCACACATGTGACCATGCGTGTCACCAGGAACACAGGGCTGCGGTCAGGATCTTTTTAACTTCACCCTTAAAAGCTGCATGGCTTTTGGGGCTGGGGAAGTATTATTTTAAAATAAAGAGGAACGAATGTGGGAGAATTGAAGGCCAACTCAGAAATACTAAAACGTAAACACTAAGATAAGGTCAGACAGAGAAAGCTGTGAGGCTGAAAACTGTGCCATGAGCAGTGCTCTTTACTGCAGGCGTGTTCTCATACATTTTCAAAGGTATCCTCCCTCCCTGCCAGCCCAGCAGCCTTGGCATGAAGATGCACTAAAGGGAGGAAAAATTCAGGTTCCACAGGCAATACTAATTTTGAAATTTAAGTCCCTGCCTCTGCATCCCAAGCAACATCTGTCTGAACAGGTAAATAATTTAGCTAGTCTTTTGCTTTAAAAGAGAAGCTTTCTCTTCAGTAAGGAAATGAAAACCTTTGTTTTCTCTTGGAATACACAAGCTCTGTCATTGCAGTGACAGCGACTGATGCACCACAAGTTACAAGCAAGGTAATGCAAGCTATCCAGCACCTTTAAATGTGGCTTATGGATTTCCTAGATCAAATATACTTCTGGTTGTTTTTTAAAGGCTTGTAAAAGCCCTGTGCTCTAAGAACTCCTCACTACACTTTACCTGATCTCTTTTACTCTCTGCTTCTGGTAGTTTATACCTAAAATGCTGACACTTCCTCCAGTCCAACAGCATAAAAGACAACTCCAATTAAGCAGTGAAGAGCGAAAGCACCACTGTTTTCACAAGCAGTGAAAGTAGTGACTAGAAACATATTTGCTTTTACAATCTCAATTATTTCAGCTGCTGAAGCACACTTCTGAAGAGCTACAGCCTAGCAGAGCGCAGACAGTGCATTTAAGGCCACGACTAAAACAATTCCTGTTTCCCTGGGATGCAACCAGGACACTATTCTTACCTCTTTAGTAGGGAGGTGTTCAACTCTCTTTGGAGAGGGCAATGAAACATGGCTCAGTACCTTCTGACAGCACTCCAAGCCTCCCTCTACACATGGTAGAATCAGGGCAGTGCAGGGGAGGGGAGCTCAGGTACTGCCTGCCCCTGGTGGGCAGTGCTGGGCTCCCAGAATGGAGACTGCAGCCTCTCTGCGTGGGAAAATACCACTAAATAAGTTAGCATGAGCTGGGCTGGGGGGATGGAGAAACACAGGTCAGAATAATCGCATCCATGTCACCCAGACTGCTGCAAGACATGACAGCTCTTCTGCCAGCAAGCAGATCAGCTGCTCACTGTAACCCTTCACCACTTCAGTGATTAATTATGAAGCTTTCTCTCATCACTACCCTGCAGAGAGTGTGCTGCACTTAAACATTTTCAAGGCTAGAGCAGTCTTAGTAATTCTGAGATTTTTACTTAATCAATCTTTGCATTTGTATGCTGTATTAAGCACCTCTGAGAAACAGGAGTATTAATCAAACGTAATTTTCTGTTATTAGGGCGGGGTTTCCATAAAATGGACTTTCTCACCCATACTGTTCTCCATAATTAAAAAAAATGAATCCTTTAATGAAGTCCCTGAAGTTAATACAGTTACAGTGACCTTTGAGAACTTGCAGAATTTTTAGAGCAAAACGAAGTTATTTTAGTTTAGAAATCTCACCATGCCTCTGCATTTCCAGAAATGGTTAGAACTGTTGGATTTGCAAGGGTGCACATTTCTGTGCTTAGTTTTCTGACTTCAAATTCTCTCAGAATCTCTGAGTGAGGTATGAAAGCCCACAGTCACTTCTCTATCAGGAGCATCTTTGTGATTAAGCCTACTGAGACTGCAATTAAGACAGCACTAGGGTAACAACACAATGCTGAGTAATTTCTTCCTATTATTAGCTACAGCTATTACTGTAAGAAACCTCAGTGTTCTCCTTTATATATATATTAAAAAAACCACTCCAAAACCTTTTTCTGTCCCTTTCACGAATGGGTCTCTGCCCACCCAGCTCTTTGTTCACCCAGCAAAGAGGCCTTGGTGAGTTTGGGACTATTGTCACTTCCTGCTATTTCCCCTCTGTGCAGTGGATACAAAGCTCCTGATTTAACAACCAGGTTAAAGAAAACCACTGCCAACCAGGTCTTGATTATTCCCTTACCACTATATTCCTTTTTGCTCCTAGTCCTATGAAAATCCCATGATGTAAATTAATTATTACTCTGAGGACTCATGAATAAAGTTATTCCCTCCTGAGATGGCTCCCAGGCTGATTCTCAGAAGTAACTATGTCCTTTGTTGCCCACAGTGGCCAATTCCTAGATGCCTATGAAATCTTTAACCCAAGAGTAAAACTTTCCACAAATACAGGGAACACAAGGTAAGACCAAGGGGTGAAGTCTCTGATCACACCTATGCGGTGTATTTACCTCATGCTAGCAAGGAGTAAAAGGTGGATAAAATGGATTAGGGACTACCAGTATCTGACCAGAGGAAGTGTGAACCCTAGTTCTGCCTGGACAAATGCATTTCTGACTGAGGAACTGCACTCATGTCTTCGAGTTCTCTTCATAAACATGTGCACACTGAAACCACAGCACTTGACACCTGGACATGACATGAGGGAACCTGAGTTAAACTCATTTTGTATGCCCAGAGGATGCTTGCAAACCCAGAGCATCACACTGCAGTGAAGCATCCTCAGCCCTTGGCCGAGGCACATTTTGAACCAAGTCTCCCTTGCTCTTCTATCAGCAGTAGCAGGGTTCTGCCCTTCTCCAACAAACACCTATTAACATGAAGGAAAAAAGATCCAACCATCACAAACAGAGCAAGAAGCCTCTCAGAATAGCTTCTGTCTACATTAGGGAGCTGGGAATCAACTTCTTACTTAACAGATGCACATTAGCTGCTGCAACACACACCTCGCACACTCCTACATTGCTGCTGCTCTGCTAGGAGCCACACTGGGAGTAGGGACTGGATCCATCCTCTGAATAAACAGAGAAAATGCTCACCCTGAGAATTCAGGCACTGGGACTAAAACAAGGCTCCAAACAGCTCATCATCTGTGGGACACAACTTCAGCAAATCAGTAGCAGAAGTAAGTGCACCCAAAGGTGTTGGTGACAGCCGAGGGGCTCATCTGCAGCTTCCTATCTGCAGGATTAGGCACCTGCAGAGGCACATTTGCATCCAGCACAGCATGCCTTGCAAACCTGCCCCTCGAGGATCCGTGCCCTTCTTCCCACTGTCAGCTTTTTCAGGGAGTGAAATCCTGGCGCTCTCAGCCTATGGAAAGATCTACCTCAGCTATAAAGTATTCCCTTCAGGAACCATAAAAAATTAATTATTCAGCAGCATGAGCCTTAAAGAATTTATTTTTGTTTGGCAGAAAATGTCAACAAGCGAATGACAGCGCAGGGTGCTGCCTTGCCAAGACAAGGGGAAGGTTCACATTAGGGTTTAATGTCATGGCATCGAAACAAAAGCCCTCTTCACTCAAAGTCTGTTTAGTATCAGCCAGATTGAAACCAAATTCAGCTTTTGTTCTGCAAACTGCCTAACCATACACTATGGTCTCTATATGAAATGAGGCTTGCCATGCAAGATACAACCCTCCCTGCCAAAGCTAACAGGAGATGCTGAGGAGGATCCAAATGAAGTTTCTGATACCATGTGCAGTACATCTGTTTCTAATGTTCCTGCATGCCGTTTGTCTGATCCCATAAGGCAGTTCACCTACATCCAAGTGCTGCATATGCATCTCTCCCCAAAATGCCCATGGTCATTCATGGGCACAAGACTGAAACCTTTATGTTCTGGGCAGAGAGGTGGGTTGTCCTCGCTACGCTGCAGTTCTTTAACACATAAGGCTGCTTTGGGAAATGATGCACATGAGCCAGCCACAGTGGTAAGAAATACAATCACTACAAGAAGGAAACACAGGAAACACGGCATCACTAAATCATTAAGGTTGGAAGAGACCTCAAAGATCATCAAGTCCAACCGCTAACCCAGCACTGCCAGGTCCACCACTGAACCATGTCCATCAGTGCCACATCTGTGTGTTTTCTGAACGCTTCCAGGGATGGTATGTTGATTGCCTTGCTGCCCTCAGTGCTCCCAGAAGCTACTCATGCTGGGGTCCAACCACACAATCAACACTGAGCCACAGCACAATAGCAAGTAAACAGCAACACCCTCCTCCTCCCTGTCACCTCGTGCCGAGGGAGAGGAAGGGCACGCTGTGCAACTGGACAGACGCTGTCAGCCTGTGCCTGCTGTATCAGCAACCACTGCTTCCACACTGCATTGTGCAAATAAAGAGCATTTTGGTGCAGGGCAGCAGTGACACAGATGCCAGGGCTCCTAGGGGCGAGCACAGGTGTGCACACACACGTGCGCTAAACCCTGTTCATCTTGTCTGCTCGGAATGGGTTTCGATCTCTTATATTTTCAGTTGCACTTTTGGTGCTTTGAGGCTTTATGGATCATTAAATAAAGTTGCTGATGTTTTAAAATACTTAAGTGCCTAGACCTGGCCTTCTTGAAAATGTCTGTTTTTCCTCAGCTCGGCACTTTTCTACCTGCACATATGTTCACTGCGTGGATGAGTGATTTCGTATACTGAGCAATGTAAAATAAAACCATCTTGTTTGGGTTTCTTTTTCTTCCTCATATTATATAAGCCAAGCATACTGTTATTTCCATGCACTTTGTTTCACATAGTCCTCAGAAAGACTACTCAAAAATGAGGTCGATGAAAGCAAGTGTGAAGGTGCAAAGGAGAAGGTTTTTTTATTGTTTGTCGCTACACTCAGGTAAAGAGAATTCCACAAGTGATGAGAAGCTGCTCTGCTCTGATGGAAAAGCTGGATGCAGCAGGAGGGTTGAGCATGCATGAATTCTGCACCAGTCAGTCCCTTCAGGCTTGCCCTGCAAATGCCAATGCTGTGGCCACAGCAGCATGTAAACATGGGGCCCTCAGCTCCAGCTAGATTGCTCAGCACCAAATATATACTGATCCTCTAAAATTATAATGGAGTAAGTTAAAAATACATAGGTGACAGCTGAAAACACACTCCTCCTGTACTAAGGAACTGAGAAGCATTTGCATTTACATCAATTGAACGGAGAAATTCTGCACTAACAGGCAGTGGTGAGAGAATAATAATTCTCACTTCTCATTAATATTATTGCTACTCTAAATTTATTCTGATGGATTTCAAAACCAAAAAAGCCAAAAATCAGTTTTAAAGAGAAAAAATAAACAAGTGCCTTTGTTGAACAAGTCTCCAGCATCGTCTCTGAAAGGAAGCACTGTTGTGCAGACAACCAGCCTTTTTAACGGAGAATGCTGACAATGGGACTTTCTTTAAAAAGTCCTTTGAAACAAAGTGCTCTATTAAAACAAAAGTAATGTAAAAATAGCTTAATTAAAAATTAAATAAAATGCAGGAGCAGTCTGCTTCCTCTGGTTAGTTCAGCTCCCAATGGTTAATGCTGTGTTTTGGAAAATGTCTGTAGGACACGGTAGCATTCTCAGTAAGCGCAAGCCTGTCATCCAGTCACCTTAACCTCACAAACACACCCATTACAATAACAAATCACACACACTGCCTATCCTGAAGAGGATTAGAAAACTCCATAAATGCAGGGGTTTGTTATGCTGCCTCCAGGTTCAGATGTGAATTCTTGCAAACAATTTTATCACTGACCCCTTTTCTTTCCACTAAAACACTACAACTTCCTTTGCTGGCACCGAGCAAGTGAAACCTGATCTCTGAAGAATGAGCTATTACTGCAGTACTAATAATACTCTCCCTGCCTCCCACTAAGATTTGCAATGTTTTAATGAACAACAGAACAATATTTGAAAAATAATTCCATATGTACATTCTGTAAACAGACCTCAGGCTCTTATACTGCTTTGACCTGAAGTGCACTGTACTGTACCGTCTCTACAAAATGAAGTTTAAGTCAAGTACAAAGAAATACATTTATAAGCAGTAGGTTATTTGTGCAGTAGGTTTTTCATGCAGAAAAGTTCCTTCCCTGCCCACCCAGGGTGAAGTGGGACAGTCTTCCCTTTTGCTGCAGTTTACCACTTTTTACTAGGAGGTGATCACCGGGCTGCAGGGCTTCAGCCTCTGCTCACAGGAGCCCTCCTCTCATGTACCCAAACAAAACTAAAGGTCACATTCACTGGTCCCAGGAGTCTCCTGTCACTTTCTGCACAGTGGCACAGCTTCAGAGAGGATGGGTGCCAGCCCTGCTGGCCCAGGTAATGGGCTGGTCCCCAGGGCACTCTCAGGGGGCACTGGGAAAACCCCTCAGCTTGGGGAGACCATAGCACCTGGGTCCTCTATGGGGACTGCACAGAGTCCTGCTGCTGCTAAAAGCACCTGGAAAGGTAAATCTTTGCCCTTACCTGGCTAGAACCAGGTTGCTCCCTACTAAACAGCTCAACATTATGGATACCCCTTCTGAAATCACAAGCTGGTTCCGTGCATCTGCCACAGCCCCTCAGAGTCACTCCGGGAGGAGGCATCAACAGCTGGGGTGCTTTGAGACTAAAGCTTTCGTTTCCCATGTCATTCTCCACATCTCACACCTGGCACATGTAAAACAAGCACCTTGCACTGGAATGAGGTAGAGCAGAGTAGAAATAACCTAACAAGGAATCTTGTACTTGAAAAACTTAAATAAAGCTTCAAATACCCAAGATGGCTTCAAGATCTTAATACACCTTTTAAAGCCATCCTTATTACAATCCCAGTTGTAAAAGATGACTAAATTAAATGAACATTTGTTAGCACATCAGGCATGTGAGATGCGTGACACCAATCCGGCACCTTTCTCTGGGAAGCGACTCACGGATACTCCACGTGGCGCACTCGCGCTGTGTCCAAGAGGATCACAGCTCACGTCACCTCTCCTGCTGCACAGCCTGTGGCCCCACCAACAGCTCTGACCTTATGTGAATCACTGGAGGAACACGCCACCATTTAACTTAGGAGAAGGCGTCAGGACCCAGCCCTTAATGACTTATATCTTCTTATTTTACTTGGCACTTGTCCTTAAATTCATCTAACAACTTCTCTCAGATGTTCCTTTAAAAAAGAATTTCAATTTTTTCTTCCTTATCAGTTAACACAGTTAAAGACTACTGGTTTACCTTAATGGAGAGATTTTTTGCTTAACTTTTCTGCACTCCCTGAGGAGTTATACTTACATCATGCATGGAGTCAAGAAGTTTAGTCAGTTGGTAGAATCTCTGCCAGCTTTGCCCAGAGTTACTTGGACATTTAGTTACCATCTTCTTTAGTTCTTTAATGTAATTTGCCCTCATTTCTTCAAATGCAGCTTGGCTTTTGAGACCATCCTTGGGAACTGTCATTGAAAAGACAGTCTTAAATTAATATTAACTGCATTGCTTATTCTTTTGATGTGCATACTTAAACAGTTACACAAGTTAATGGATGAAGGAATTAAATCTTTAAGCAAAGTCCATAATTTTATAGACACTGGTAAGGGAGCAACAACATCATACAGATTTTCAAGCGATTCAGGCATCCTCTCCAGATGTGTGATTGCAGAAGCTGTGGCAGAGGACAAGATAATATCTCAGAAATATGACACATGCTAACCTCATGTCTGAACTGTTTTTAATACAATCCAACCACATAAAAAAAGGCAGATGGATCAAGGATTTTTTTTTTAAAGTTGAAGACGTGATTTATCATTCTTGAATGATTCCCCACACTTGGCAGAGGAGGAGAAAGTACAGAACTACAGCTGTTATCTGCAGAAATGCTAGACCAAGTGACACATTTTTAAGCCATCAAGTAAGATCTAAAATTTCCTTGAATATTAGCAAGCATCTGTGTACCACCTAGAACAAACAGAGCCATTATTCTGCACAGAACAGAAGACTGTTTTCCAAACAGGCATCCTGACCCAGTGTTTGACCACAACATACAGTTGCAAGCATTTGTAGTGTCCTAATGAAGTTTCCATCTGCCAGAAGGAGATGGAATCAGGATCAGGGAATCATCATTTCACAGAAGGGCTAAAAGTAGAGTTTTCTGATACTTTTTACTGTGACTGATGTCAGCAAGGCTAATTGCAAAAGCAGGCTGCAAATACTGTTGCACTCCAGCAGGTTCTGCCCCAAAGAGAAATGGCTTATTAGGATCAGATCCTTATGAAAATCCCAAAGAGGCTATTTATAACATTACTCAATATGTTCTGGTGTTTAGTATCTGAATTGGTTGAACACTGCTTGACCATGGAATGTTTTTTTCTCTGTATCTCCCAATGGTAGTCCACTGAAAGAAGATATAATACTACACTGTAACAGGAATGAGTTTACTTCCTAAGCAAGCCAGAAAACTCATGTCAAAATAAGCTAAATGGGAAGTTATCTATGAAAAAAAGCAAAGAAAAAAAAGGTGATCTTCCAATTTAGCTTATCCTGACTTAACATCTTGACAGAAATTGTCTTGTTCATCCATTCCCTTCTCTTTGCGATCCTGTTAACTGCCCTCTGTCCCACTGAAACCACATTATAAGCACGTAACAACCACCCAAACAGCTCCAGAGTTGAAGCTTTAAGAAAAAGCATCAATATCTCCCAGAGCGATTTAGCAATGCAAAACAAGGAGGAGCTGTACCACCATAAGAACAGCAAGGACTTGAGACCATCAAGTGCTGGAAGGGGGCACAAGAAAGAATCTTTAGAAAAAGCCTAGGAGGTAATACACCATTCTGACTACTTCTTGGTAAATATTATATATTTATATTATATAATCACAATATAAACACTGTATATTCATATTAAATGAACATAATATTTAATTTTTAAATTATAGATGCAAACAGCTGACAGATAAAAGAAACTGTCTGGAACAAATCTATACATTCAATTCAAGTTGGAGGAATACAGATGCACCCATCAAGATGACTAAAGCCAACAGGGCATTCTGTGGCCCTCACACAAATCTACATGGGCTTTACAGTTCCTTTAATATTTACAGGCCTGTATTCCTACATGCTGCTTAAAGACTGTCAGAGCCACTCTTTCTTTGTCTACTACTATGTATTTTACTGTTCTGTCTGAAAATTATTATACCATCACCCCAGCCAGATTATTAAGAAAGAAAGAAAGACCACAAATAAAGAGAACTCAAGCAAAACATGAAATTCTGGAGATTTGCCCAGTGTTTCTGATTTTACTTATTAAATGCAGCAATGCTGTTGGCAAGCTCCCAAAATCTATGGTCTGTGGAAAGCAAGAAAACAATTGAGTTGTAATGTGTGGTTTCTTCCACATGTAAATGGAGTGAAACTTCCTTGATGTGGTCACCATGAAAGTTTCAGAATAACCTGTACTCTGCTCATCACATGACTCAATAAAAAAAATTAAATGAAAACAAACCTGGTGTTTTCTGTCATAAGACTGTACAAAGGTGCAATCATTCAAAAACAGGTTTGCTGCCCTTCACATGACACTTTCTGGGTTTTGTTACTGTCTTCATTTCCATTTCATTCTTCTCTCTCTCTCTCTCTCATAAATATCCTGATTCTCTCAAAACAAACTATTTTTAGCAGGTTTTCTAGTGACCGTGGTGTGTGTTTCAAAGGGACCCAGCTCACTGATGTTAATTGGCTGATCTCGCCTAACAGATTCTTGCAATAACTCATTAGTTTATGCTCTCAAGAGGGTAGAATAATAAATACCTAGCTTAAAGACACTTTGCTACATTTTTAGAATGCCTTCAGGTTCTTTTTCTAAAGATTCTCCCCCTTTAGGGTTGATTAAAAAGTTGCAGAGGCAGATCTCCAATCCAGACACTCTCTCAGGAACGTTTTGGGAGCCAACCCCCCTGAGCACATCCACGTTAAGCACTGCTGGTTGCTTCTGAAAAGACCCTGAGTGGCAATCTTTAAAAAAGCCCACTTACCCCTCAGGGCAACCCAGGAGTGTATCAACTCCCCACTGTTCCTGTTTCACTGGCACAACATCTCCTCCACCCCTTGGTGGAGTGGGACCTGGAGGTCAGGTTCTGTGGACCAGGATAGAAAGTGCTCCCCAACCAGCAGTGTCTCTCCCCATCCCAGCGAGCTGGAACAGCTTCAATCAGGAGGGAGGGAGACAGCTGGGTCCAAAAAACTTACAGCTCCAAGAGGTTTCTGTTAGCTGATGCAAATCCCCTCCAGCATGGACAGGAACTGCGGCTTCACGACCTCCCTCAAGGGCAGGTACTTTAACCACAGAGCTACCAGCTCGATGGGATGGGCAAAAGGCACTGTGGGGAGGGAGAAAGTGCCCATCCCAGCACCTCACCCGAAGGGGTGGCCACTCAGCTTTGCTGGATGCCGCAAATCCCTTTGTAGGCACCAAATTGTTCCTGCAGCCAACATGCCCATGCCATGGATGGGGACTTGGGAGGCTCCTGGGCGCCTAAATCTGCCACTGCACCCATCTGCTCTGGTCTCTAGTGGTTTCAGCGATGG
This sequence comes from Manacus vitellinus, assembly GCF_001715985.3. Classification (NCBI taxonomy): domain Eukaryota; kingdom Metazoa; phylum Chordata; class Aves; order Passeriformes; family Pipridae; genus Manacus; species Manacus vitellinus. The sequence goes on along the minus strand of NW_021938789.1, from coordinate 53,696,626 downwards.
GCACCGGCCAGTGCTGCACAACTCATGCCTCCTGCTTGCCATTTGCTTCTTCCCTCATCTCTGGCAGCAGGTGATGGGAGAAGGCAGCGGGATCTCAGAGGGCTCCACTCACCACCAAACAGGGAGGTGCTCTGTGCAACATGAGCCCTGGCAGCCCCTGGCCCCCGTGTCCCGCTGCTGACAGCTTGTGAATGAAGGCCAGAATAAGCGCAGTGGCCCCTTTGATCTCCTCCAGCCTCCTACTGTCAGGGGAATTCTTCCCTGGTGAGTTCACTGAAGTGACATCATGAACATCTGCCCATCAAACTGATGTGTTAGCTCATCATGATGTCACCAAGTGGATCCCACAAAAAGGAACGTGGTTCTACAGAGAAAAGTTTGTTTATAAGTAACTGGCTTTTTCATCAAGACTGATGGAAAAGTAATGTACTAACTGCCTGTATATTTGTACAATTGTACTGGGACAGGAGTTTTTCAATATTTTCAGTAAGATAAGACCAAGAGACATGCTAATTACTACACGGTGCTGTAACAAACACTAAGATGTAATTTTGTACCTTAAAACTCCAAGCAGGACGCTCAAGAAAAAAATAAAGCAGGTACTGTCATTTGTTAAACTTTCAGAAGCCTGTAGAAGAGCTTACCATTCTAAAATCACTTGGCATTACAAAATCACCTGCTCTGCCGTACTGGCAATGCACATCTTTCGATCTTGAAGGTAATGCAAAGTCAGCTAAACTTTGGTGGCTTTGAATGTTGAGCAGGGATTTTGCCTCAGTCCCCACAGCTGTAGCACTTTCTTGGCATGTCTGGTCTACTCATGTGGTTCCCCTAAGAGCAGAGGGCCAAAGTCCCGTGCCTGTCCACTCCTGTCCCTCCAACGTGTGTGACACATTCAAATTGCAAAGACACTTCCCGTGCTAACTGCAGATAAACCCCAAGACATAAACCTAGGCTTATTCCTGCGGCCCAGCTGGAAACAGTTCGGCACTTTTATCACATAGTTAAAATCACTGCATCTCTCTGTGAACTGGAATATTTTCAAGTATTCCCATGTAACCACGAATCCAACTTACCTGTGCTTAACAGCAGCAAAACTTTCATTATAGTGTACTCCTCAAAGCTGAGCTGCAAGCGGACAAACTGCAGACTGATCTGGTGCATCCCCTGGCACAGTTCGAACATCGCAGACTGGCGCATCCGCTCCCTGCAAAGAAAGAGAAACAAAATCCAGAGGATAAATATGGGAGAGCACAACATGCGTGGGGGAGGCCACGCACGAGGAAAGTGAGGTGTGACCTAGAAACCAAGAGCTGATCACACAGAGGTCAGGAGGAAACACTGTAAAGGAGTTGAGGAACACGGAGTAGAAGCTGGAGCCCTGCCATCCCTGGAGGGCTGCCTGGTCCCTGTGCCCCCAGTGCCTGTGAACTTTGGGAGACCTGGGCATCACCTTGCTCCTACACCATGTGCAATGCTGTAGGAGTTCACTTCACTACCCAGCAGACCAAAGGCAACATTAACATCCACTCCCCTAAAAGGAATAGCAACAAACGTAATTTGAGTTTTATACACTGTTGATGCCAATGAACTGGCAAAATGTTTTAAAATGTATTCGAATTGTCAGTGCTTGTGCAGCTCTGCCCTGGCTGATGGAAACATGCCTGCTGAAGAGGTCAGAAGTGGTGCAACAGAGGAACCTACACCCAGTGCATACATGTTCTAAATGATACACTCTCCCATCAGTTGACATATCTTGTTCAAACTGAACAAACTGAAATATTCAAAACTAAAGGGTATTTTTTTTCCAAAATAATAATCTAAAATAATCTGGAATAAAGGACAAGAAAATCATTTATTAACACAGACTTTTGCCTGTTAAATCACAAACTAGTTAGGATACATGACTTGTATCCTAGGTAACTTATTTTTTTCTTTAAATTCATTTTCATAAATTTAGCTTCAGACCTCATCTCTCTTCTCTGACATAATCCTAGGCTAACCTATCCTGCTGAAGTTTCGGGCAGAATTAGTTAGAATTTTTGCTAAAATTCTAAAGCTGCCATCCCAAACCACAACAACTACAGCAATCAGTCAGTGAGAATTGCCCATCTCAACTGAAACTGTGATACATACATATCAATCTATCTATCTATCTGTCTGGGTACTTAGATGAGGTGCTATAATTGTTCATTGACCACCACTTTTTTTTTTTAATTTCTCAAAACCAATTGTCTATATTCTAACATTTTTTTTCACATAATTGGGAATTGGATGGAATTGGATGAAGTTCAGCTCGTTATTTTAACCAAGCAACTGCCTTTTCAAATATACAAATTGGCTGGTGAAAGAGAAGAATCATACTGTGTGCAAACAAAGACTGACATAATCTTCCTGGTGTTTCATTTCACTACTGCCAGAGCAGAGCAGATTTTATTTTCCTCCTTAATACTAATAAAGTGGACTCCCCATTGTTATATGGGTTCTGCACTTTTACCCTGCTCCACCCTTTTCTTGAGACTAAGAACTTCCAGCTTTTTTTTTTTTTAATTTAATATAGTAGCTGTAATGCCATATGTACTTGTTTTTATCATGCATCATGGACTGCACGGAAGAAAATGAATAGAAAATAGTCTTTGAATGCTTTGGATGCTGGCCGAAATGCCACTTGGTGCTCTGTTTGAGAGACTGGATGCACACAAGCCCAGAGAGTCTCAGTGCCTGTGGTGTCATATAAGCAGAGTGACCCAGAGTAACTGGCACTGGATGGAACAGAAAAGGATTTGCAAAATTAAAAGACACCAGATACACATAACATGGGCATTTCTGAAGCTGCTGTGCCCTGCTGGTCCTGCTCCAGCCCCAGGTCTGCCAAGGGTTGTGGGCACAGCAGCACCTGGATCTCTCATGGTGTGTGGATGTGCCCTTAGGATGGAGGGCCAGGGCGCCAGGGATGGGGGCTCCTTCTCATGTGGTCACTGCAGGACAGCCCACTCCCCAATGGGGACATTCCCCTAAACCAGCCCCAGGTCCTCCCGCCTGACAGGTTGTTATTGCCCAGAGACCAAATGGCTGCAGCCACCTCTGAGCTGACCCCAAACACACCTGGGGAAAAGGGCCCTGAAAAACCCCAGAGAGTGATCTCCCTCCTGCTCCTCCTCCTTCCCTCCCTCTTCTCAGACTTACTAAATGCACATCTAGGACATAGGTAAAAGTGGTTTTTAACTGACCTCTCCCAGGAGGTTAAGAGGGATACATACTGAAGTCGAAAGGCAAATGATTAATAATGAATGTTTGTATTTTAAAAAATAAATTTTAAGGTATATCTCAGGCTGCCAAAGACAGAAGGATTCAAAATAAGAACAGTCTATTACATCCATCCTTACTTTTGCAGGACACCAGGGTTAGTTTCTCCAGCCTCAGAACACAAAGCTGCTGCCACCATCCCTGTCTGTGTTTGACCTCCACAGAGAGGAGAAGTGCCAGACCTTTCATCAGATACCACAAACCACACAGCAAATAAAATGAAACATTTCGATGCTTTATCTCAGGTTTCTCATGCTTTCACTAAACAGTGTGGCTAAACAGTCTCTGTGAGAGCCAACATAAAAGTATTCTGACTCAAACCCTTTTTTTATATTGCATTGCAATTTTTTTGACATTTTACTTTTTCTACCTTATGTTTTTCTTTGCACTTGTTTTGCTTTTATATGATTGCCTGGACAGAAGAATTTCAGTAATAGGGTTTTTTTTGGTTAGTTATTTTTCTGTCTACCTTTAAAATATTCAGTCTTTCATCTACTTACAAATATTGATCTCTAGGTTACCCTCAAGGAAAACCTGATGGCATTGTTAATAGTGAGATAAAATTATACACAGAACAAGTTACTTTGTGGTTTGTTTAATGTACGGCAAACTTGTAATTTCAAATCATTTTCCCTCTTGAAAAATCAATTCAGTTGATTTATTACTTATTTACAAATTATTACTAACTATAAATTATGTTAGTTAATTCATGACTCTGTTTAGGGCAAAATTTTGTGGGAGTTCATAGTACTTTGCATTTGATTTTTAACCCACATTGTGTAAAATAAGAGGGTACAGAGCTTTTGAAAAATTCAGATGCTGACATCACAGATACCCCAATACCATGAGAGTAACAACAAAATAAAGCAATAGAATATGTTAAAAGAGAAGCAGCACAGAGAAATTAAGGGATGTCAACGTAACATGAACAAAGTTATATCCTCATTCCCAAATGCATCATCTAAGAATAAATATCATCAAGTCATCACAAATGCCATTACCATCACAGGGAAAAATTAAAACAATCGTCTATGTTGTCTTCCCCATTACCTTTTTTTTTTTAAAAAAAAAAAAAAGAGGAGGGAAAAACAAAAAGGCAAAACCCAACTAACCAAACCCAGTCCTGCCTCTGACACAACATCTAAACTTCTCAACATCGAAAACGGAGAATATGAAGACCTGGAATATAAGGGTATGTATCTTTATGGGGACATTTAAGAAGGTAAGTACATTTAAGTAATAAAAGGCATGGAGCCAAAGCTCTGAATCTGCTACGTGGATACGCATTCAAAAGTGGTGTCATTAGCTCAGTTTAGCTTAATCCTCCTTCATAATAATACGCTTTAAACTTTACACCTTAAGTTAATCCATCTTAAGTTCCCCAAGTGTCTCCTTACAGGCTTAATTTAATGCCTGGCTCACATTCTGTCTGACCTTTCCTGCAGCCCTGTGGATGGGCAGAGCAGCTGCCACCAGCCCAATCCCCCCAGTTACTGCTCTGCCCAATTCCCACCTGCTCCTGCACAGCCTCTCTGACCACAGGAACCTTGTGTTAACTGGTCACTGATTTGCTCATCACATCCCCACTGCTGCTGCATTTTCCCCCTTTCCCTCAGGAGGAGACAAGATGGGCACTTCTGCTGGCAAAGCCCTCCAAGGCATCTCCACCTTGGTGGGAAGAGAGGTTTTGTTCCTGCTGTTGAGTTTCTCTCCATGAACTGCACCAGACATGTTCCTAGTTGAGAGACTCCCTCGTACTTTCCCTGGTCTTTTCTTTCTCCCCATTTGATCTGGGATCTTCCCCTCACCCCATGTGAACTTTACATCCTCACCTCTCTCATTTCTGCTATCAAATTGACTCCAGATCTCCAATCCTGCTTTCAAGGGCAGGCTGCATGGAGACCAGCTCTGTGGTACCAGCCCCCAATGCCTCACCCTGTTTCCTTCTCAAGATGTAATCACTGAGAACTGAATACATGGATGAAAAAGTGGCAGACCAACCCAGCTCCTCCTGCTCCCCTGCTCTGTGGATGAGTGACAAGACAAATGTCTTGAGCACCTGGCTGGTATGGAACTGATGATCCACATCACCAAGGGATGAGCCACTCAACTACAACAGATACGTAAGGAGTTGAGCAGTCACACCGTGAGAGGAGGGAGGTTTGAGGAAACTATTTAAGACAAGGCATCCTAAATACCAAACCAGTCTTATATCTCATTAATACCCTTATGTGACCTCCACGGAAACCAAACAGCCACATCAAAAACTGTGAAACTAAAGGCATGCTGAATAGAAACAACTTGCTATGACTAAGTAAATTATCATTTATGAAGTCATCACAAAGTCTAGTATCGTAAATTTCCTTGTTGAGGGTGGAAACTGCAACTCCACTGACCATAACCAAGAAGAGGAACCCACGCATCACAAAATATTCACTGACAGGCGAAACTCAGCCCCAAACCAAACGTGATATTTTGTTTTATTTACTTTCTCATGGATACTATTCAAAGCTGCAGCACAAGGCATCTTCCTAAATTAAGACAGGAAAGCAAAGAAAGGGAAAGCTGTGGTGGGTGTGTTGAAGTTTCATCAGGACTTAAGTGGCTTGCTGATAATCCCAAGAAAAAATGAGCCAAGTCATCCCCTTTCACAGCACTCAAAGGAACAAACATGCAGCTGACTTAGTCCCTTGGCCTCTGCAGCTCAAAAGACTGAGGAGAAGACCAAGCAAGATTTGTAGCAAAAATCTGATGTCAAAGATATTTTTTGTGTTTTCTGATTTTACACTTTTTACCACTGTAAGAACCAATTTTATAACCAAGAGCCTTTCCTTTGCTAGACTAAAACCTGTATCCATTTCAAGGTTGCCCACCACTTTAATTATTTCAGGGAAATTCATAAAGCACATTATACTGTAACAAAACCAAAACAAATAACCAATCAAACAAATGCAACCCAACAACAAAACCTGCCAAAGGCCTGAAGGTCAAAACTTGTTTGGAACCCTCAGAAAACAAGTTACGCTTTCCCCCATGCCAGAAGAAGTCAGTTTGAACTTGGCAGAGAGAGGAGCAAAATATCACCAGACACCTTGAGGGCAAGGCAGAGATGCTGTGGATAAAGAGGGAAAAATAGCAGGGATGTGGGATCACAGCATCCCTTGTTCATCTGCTCAAACCGTCTAATCAGAAAAGCCCTTGGCCTGAATTATCTTACCTGCCTTGAGAGGGCTTCTTTGACTGGAAAAAGTTTTGAGGTTCTTGGAGAAAGAAAAAAAAAATAGACATATTATTTTCACAACAAATTACTGTTTCTTGAGGGAGTATTATACTTCAACAGCTCCAACAGGGGCAACAGACACCACCTAGAATAAAACTGAACCAACTCTTCCATGCAAAGGGGCAGTCCCTGCACTGCTGCATGTTCAGCAACATTGGGACACACTGTGCATTACTCTGCACAATGGACTGTACACAGACACCTGTTTCCCATCTAGAAGCCATTATAAACGCAACCAAAGTCAGCAGTACTGGAGCAGCATCATTAAGTTATTGCACTGATCAAAATCCAAGCAAAAAAACCATGCAGAATTCAGGCAAAATTCAATTATGACTTTTCATTCAGTACTTATGTCTTATTCAGCACTCTCTAATCTCTGCTTACTCTGCAAGCCACGGCAGAAAGAGACAAAACATACTCACTTCAACACATTGCCTTCAACTCTTAAAGCAAAGCTTTAGAGTAATTTCCTTCCAGGAAGGCAAAAATACCTGTTACCTTGCAGCAATGGCAAATGCAGGCACTCAAGCCCGTTGAAATTCATGGCAGTTCTGTCATCAGTTTCTACCGGAGAGAAATTTGGGTCACGTCCTTTTTCCCTGCAACTTGTCAGTAAGCCATTAGAAATAAATACCCCATCTTTGGCACCACCAGCAACCTTTCTTCCTTCTGATAAGGATCATTTAATCCCACAAGTTTCTCCCCAGGTGACAGGGCTGCTGCAGACTGAGGGGTGTGTACCTGGGAGCACCAGCACTACACGTCACGAGGTCACAACAACGACCTTGGCAGGAGAACCTGCCAAACCCAGAACAAAAAACAGGGACTGGACTTTAGACTACCAATGCTGAACACTGACAGTCAGACAAGGAGGATCATTTCATATTAAAACAGATCTGCAGACATGAGCTAGTATTTTGTGGGCTTTAGCCACCAAAGCAACTGGCAATTTTTAAACTCAATTTGGCAATTTTAAACTGAACTTAAAGGAGTCAAGTCTGAAAATTAGCTTTCTCCCAAGAAAATCCTCATGGTGATCCTACAGAATACCATCCCAGACAACTAAGAAATTTAGAGCTGCTTTAAGAGTTTCAGCCAAGTGTCCTCCTGTTATATGCCTATCAACAAAGGAATTGGCAACAGCCCATGGATAATGATTGCCAAAGGAGAGTTTCAGCTCGCAATCACTAACAGAGAACCTGTGCTAAAATCCAACTTAATAATCACCAAGTTATGTAACCCTAAAATCCTAAGCACATCAACAGCAAAAAAAACCCCCAAGTATCTGCTGGTATTAACAGTTAATTATGCAGTTAGCTGAATGCTGATACCAAATACTCTCTTTTGATTTGCATTTGCATTTCAAAAGAGACAAACCACAGTTTTAATTAGAAAATACATAATTATGCCTTTACCAAAAAGCTTTTTCAATACCACATTCAATAATAAGTGATGAAAATGTACACATGACAATAAATACTCTGTTTTAAAGTTCATCAGAGAAAGGTATTGACAGCCAGCTCATCAGGTATTGTTTTATACATCCATTCTGCCAGGGCTCATTGCCACTTGCAGTGGTTCATCAACAAAATTACTGCTAATTCCACATGCAGAGGCAATTCTCCTCTTACACCAACAATGCCTCAAAAAATCAAGACTTTACTCATGGTGTCACATAGAGCCTGGCATTTTCTGGAAGTCAACTGAGGCATGTCTTCATCTCATACCAGCCTAGAAAAATGACTTCCTAATTTTTCTTTAAATCACATTTAACTCTACAGAGGAAGTAGCAAATCAAAGCATGTGAAAGGCATTTGGAGATGCCAGCAAATAACTCATCGATGTGTAGAAAGATTAACGCAGCACCATGTTCAGAGAGACACTTGCAAGGAACAAACCCCTATCCTAATCCTCCTGGCCAAGGACCTCGAGAGAAGTGAAAAGAAATCCTCCCAAAAGGCTTGTGGATGTCCCAAAATCATGCTGAGACAATACTAAGAGAGCATAATTATGCCATGTTAAATGTAAAATCATTGGGCAAGTCTTCATGTTAAAGTCATAAAAAGTAACAGTCAAATCCTTTTGAACACATCACAAGCCGGAAACCTGCCAGAACATTCACTGGGCCAACAGATGATCAAGATGAAAAAGAAGTGTTTGAGAAAGATCAGAAAAGTTAAATGAAATCTTTGCATGAGTGCTTTCCATAGAGGAGTACAGGAAGGCTCTGCACCAGAGCCTTTTAAGTAAGCAAAGTATGAGAACTAGTTTCAGACTAAAGTGTAAGTAAAAGAGGGTTTAGAAAGACCAGAAAAAAAAAAAAAAGCAGTAAAATGAATAGTAATAAATCACCAAGACCAGATGGCATCCATCCACAAGCTGTAAAGCAACTTAAATACGGAATTGCTGAACTACTAACCGTGCTGTGCAGCTTATTGCTTAAATTGCCCTTATAAAAGTCATGGAAGGCGACAAACGTGACTGATTTCTTAAAATGGGTCTGAGAGTGGGAAGGGAGCACTCCAGAGACCAGAGGCTAGTAAGTCTCGTTTCTATATCTAGCAAAACGATTGAAAGAGAAGCATGAATAGATAAATAAATATGCTGTACGGGAAGAAAGTCAGCAGAACTTCGGCAGAGAGAGGTCACGTCTCACGAATCTGTAAGAGCACTCCAAAGACAGCACAAGGATGTTCTCGTGGATACAGGCAACGTCTGTACAACGGAAATGCTTTGCATGTGCCAGGTCTAGCTGCATCCCACAGCCATATGGGGTGAGACCTAAGCAAACACTAACCCTCTCCTCCTCCTCTCCTCTGCCCTGGTTTCCACACAAAGGAAACTGGGGCGTGCATCGTGGGTATGGGCTCTAATACCATCTGTCAGTGTGCCAGCAAGGGTAATTACTGGTCTAGGACCTGCACACTGCTTTGCATGAAGAGGTATGTGGGGATGCAATCCTGGCAAGGTTGGATTTTAAAGCTATTAAAAAGATCTCCTGAAAGCTCTTAAAGAGAGCTTAGGGATAAGGAGGAGGTCTCTTCAGGGATTATTAGCAGCTTAAAAATAGGAGACTGAGGGTCATAACAAATGGACATCTCCCACAAGTAATGGAGGTTACCGGGGAAGTCTCACAGAGCTCCACGCTGGGGCAAGGATTGAGAACTGTGCTCATATATCACCTGAAAAAAAAAATCAGATCTATGGAAGTGATAGGGCTCGCTGATGACTCCAGGTGATGAAATCCAGAGCTGCCTGTGAAAGACTGAAAAATCCTGCAAGTCTGTGTGGCTGGCTGACAAAATGGAAGGTGAAAACCACTACACGGACAATGTAGACAGTATAATCACCTCCCATCATACATACAAAACAACAAGATTAACAAACATCACACAATAAAGAGATCTAGGCATAACCTAGGACAGGTTTTTGGGGGCTTCTGCCTTTTGAAAATGTTTGCTCAGTGTTTGTCAAAAAAAAAAGTGAAGACGTGAGAGAAGAGTCAAAAGCAAGACAGAATTTGTAATTTTGCTACTGCGTCCACTGCGCCCTGAAATCAGCATGTCAGTCTGGTCTCCTCCCAGAATTAATACAATGGGCTGGCAAAAGCATGGAGGGAAGAGCTGAGGATGGCCAGGGATTGCAGACAACTGATATACAAAGGAGGATTACACTGACTACCTGATTCTTCAGCTCATAGAAGAAACAACAGGACTTGACGGTGATCTAAGTGACGAATGCCACACACAGGATGAGAAGGATTATATCCACTACTACTACAAACACAGGAATGAAGTGGCACTCCATGAAATTATCAGCCACCTGCTTTAGAAACATCTCCAACAACCAAATATGCATGATTAAACTGCAGAAGCGACTGCCACGGAACATTTTAGATGTCAAGATTATAAATGCATTCGAAAAGTTATTAGGCAAATTCACAGAAGAAAGGTACAAAAGGGTTATTAAGCACAACTGTCCAAATGCAACCTCACATTCAGAAAGTACCCAAATCACTGACTGCTGTAACAGGCAAATGAAGAAGTATCATTTTACCCTTGTCCTGATCTTAAGCTTTCTTTGCAACTGGCCAGTTTAAAGGATGAGAAACTGTGCTAGATGGACCTTTCTTCTAGCGGTTTCCACACTTTTACAGAACTCCTTAAAAATACTTCATCTCCTGTTTTCCCTTACAGTTTCACAGTTTGAACCAAAACACTCCAGAAATTTAGGAAATGTTTAGAGATAGAGGCATTAAAAGGCAGAGACTTTAGAAATTTATGCAAAGAAATCAAATCTATTGCTTTGCCCAACAAATGACCTGTTTACAAAGAAAAAGCAAAATAAAGACTTGGAAAATCTAGCTGAAGCATATTACATCCATTATGTACAGGTATGACAGCAGCTTTTCAAAATTTCCTTCTGTGTCTGCACTATCGTGGGGTGGCCATGTAACAAAATCCTTTCATGAACATCTCTGGATGGGAACTAAGCTGCACTTAATGAAAAAGTAAATAATAGTAACAACATATATAAAAAAAATACTGATAAAGATACTTCTTACTGCACTGACAGTTTGTATGAATGCAGTACTCCTCATCAAAATAATATATGCATACAAAAATCATGCAGGGAGGATCATCAAGGAGTGCTTGATGACCTTTTAACAAGATCAGGGATCACACACACAATTTATTAGCAAAGAGTGAACATTGACAACTCCCATCAACCATTGTTCCGGCAGCACTAATTAAAAATGAGGGATTTGGAGACTGCCAGATGAAAGAGATTACAAATATGTACCTAAATTTAGAAACTACAGGATTAACAGATTGCAAAAGAAGCCAAAAGGGTTAACAGTCACCATCCTGCAGAACATAAAAGCAAAAAAGTAATCATTTAAGCAATAAAAAAGTTACTTATTGGTTTTATCACTATTCACAGATGATCTAAGTAATCATCCCCCCTCAAACCCTCAAGGTATATAAGGTTAAAAAAAACCCTGTTCTTAAATATTCAGCTTATTTTATTACGTCTATCTTCCTGCTGTTACCATAGAAATCAGAATACCAGGAAGACTTACAGGCTTCAGCACAGAAAGGGCACAGAGAGGCTGCTGCATCCTTGCACTGCCTTATGCAATACCAAATCCTAATGGTCCCAGTTTCCACAAGCATATATTGTGAGAGGATATTAGAAACATAATGAAAAGACGATGAACATTTTATTTACTAATAAAATATACATAGTTATTAAACGTAGATTTAAAAGAAAATCTTAGCTATTCAGCTGAGCTACATCTTAATTCTCACTTTAATTTTATGACTTTCCTCAATGTTACAAAATCCTCTGCCCATCCACATCCCATGACAACACTACCATAGAAACTTCACAGAAATCCCAATGTACTGAAGCTATTTTCCCTGCCTCTCTCTACCTCATTTGCTCTACAACAACTTTCTTATTTGAAAAATGTATGCTCTGTTTTTCTACTCTATTGCTAATATCAACCTCTGTCTCCTTTTAAATGTTAAAACCTCACACTTGGGACAATTATCAAAAGCATAGCATGAGACATGCTTGAAATACTACAGTTTGATTTTACTGAATTTAAATCTTGCACTTTAAAGGGTGTATTTATATTAATTTGTAATAAACTTAGTTTGTTAAACTACACTACATACATAGTATGTATTATTTAAAAATATTTGGAGTAGATGATTGAATTTTGTAATGAAAAAATCCATCCGTACTGCACTACAAACTATAATAGCCAGTAATGTCACAATTGCCTGAAATGGAAATAATGAAAGGACAGCCACTTCTGCATTCAAAATCCATGGCCTGAAGCCTCACCTTATCAGTCAAAAACACCAACCAATATATCAATTGGTATATTCTGCTCTTAATGTTTTGTACATAATATTCAGCCTCTACTGAAACCCTTTTACTGTAAAGACTGAGCTGCATATGACTTAATACAACAATTTCAGAGATTGAAAAGAGACATCACTGATCCAAATGCTTGTGAAAACTGGTCCCAGTTTTTAGACTCAGCTTTTCAAGTTCACTTCAATACTTTCAGGTACCTCATGCAATTCCTAGTGCTGTTCTTATCAGGCAAATCCTCAAGTCCTTGACTGGGGTAAAAAAAAACAATGACAGAATAAAGTACAATGGCCAGGAAATTCAGAACCTGCATACTTATGCACCTATGATTTATTCTTTATGCTGCAGATGACAAATCAAGAAAAATCAAAGGAGAAAGAAAACACACAGCACATTAGTCATTCAGTGCATTTGCAAAATACTGTTGAAATATTGATGCTGTACTTTAATGTACTAAAGAGTCTCAACATGGTGTGTCTCAGCATTACTGAATTCTGCCAGTATCCCACATCATTGCTGTTTTACAGCTAGATAAGGCTGGAATGGTAAATAAGGTAATTTTAGGGTAAATTCTCTAAAAATAGTAAATGATCGTGGAATCTTCAGCCTCTTCAGAAGTCCCCAAGGATTCAGAAATCCACAAAGAAGTCATGTAAAACTTAAAATCAAAAGATATATCAAGACCTGTGGGGGAACTCTGGGGTCAGGCTGTCCTTTTGGGGTTTTTAAGCCAGCAGAAACCAACACATGCCAAAGAGGAGCAGGGCTTGAGTTTTAACAGTCGTCAGCAATTCCACAGCTGGGTTTTTGCCCAATGGAGAAATAAGAAGTCACCATACCTCTTCCAGTGCAGCTTGCCATGAGGGATGCAGTTTCTGGCTTCCAGCTGGGAGGAGGAGACGTGCTGGGAGCAAAAGCCATGGCTCCAAAGGCAGCCCATGTCCCACTGCTCCCACTGGTTTCCCACGTTGTGGGAGCGAGGATCCCTGCCATTCCATGTCTTGGCTCCTGTCAGGTTTCTGTTGGCAGTGCTGCACTCATAAATGGTTTTTATTCCTTCCTGAGCCTCTGAAAGGTTGCCAGCCAATGCCCTGACTTAATGTATGGGTGGAAGCAGATACCTGGGATGTTGCCACCACTAGCCGGTGGGACAGCAGTGTCTGAGCCCATTACAACGTGAGCAAGAAGAACCATCCTTTGCCTTTCTCTGGAATTTAGGCATCTGACTTTTCAACTGCAAAGACAAGCTCCTACTACTGAAAGATTGGATTTCTTCTAGACATGAACTGTCACACCACCTCTCTTCAAAAATGTTGAGGACTTTTCCTTCAAAAGGCCACTAACTTAGCTATTAGTTCACTGATTAATTCATCCAGTAAGGGAAAGACGAATGGAATTCGCAACTAACTTCCCTGCCTTCAAGGACCATATCTTAAAAATCATATTTTAGGCTGTTCCCTGCAGTAAACAGTGTACTGTGCATAGTTTCAGTCAGAATGCCTGAAAACAAGGTAGTGTTACAAACCATTTTGTTTTGTTACATCCCTTGCTTTGTTCTTGCACCCATTCCAGGCAGCACCGCTCAGTTTCCTGCTTTCAATTGTAGGTAATTCTACCCATTTAATGCTCTGGACTTAAATTGTCCATGCATATGCCTGCCTCAGGTTGAATTAGATTAGAAAATTTCAGCTAAAGTCTTTGGTTAAGCCTTAAAGAGAAATTTTCTCCCTCCCACGAGTTAAATAAACAACAGACTTTTTTTTTCTGTAGGATTTCTGTTACTTTTGCAGTAAGAATCTGAAAAGTCTCAGGGCTCAGGGTTTGAATTAGGGACAGTCTTTTGCCACGTCTTAAGAAAATCTTCCCCATTAATATCCCTCTGTTCTCCCAAATCCCTAGATCCATTCAAGGTAAGGCTTTCTCAACGGCAACAAATGAAGAAAAACACCAATAGTCTCTTACTACATAATCCTGTATCATCCCTACATTTCATCCAACCCGATCAAAGGAGTCACATGAGAAAAATATTATGGGATAGCATAACTTAAGGGTTTGGTTATGGATACATTCTTCAATGCATATGCCCAAAAGGTTTAAACTATGGCTTCATGGACCACCTTAATTTTGGAATTTTGCAACTTCCTGAATTTGAGTTTGCACAGCTTTAGGAACATAACTGCAACACCTTTTGAGTGTTATTACATATGCAACAATCCTTCTTTAAGAGTGTTTACCCACCATAGCAATTATGTGGTGTCATGTATATGACAGTCTTTTTAACGATTTACTGTGGATTAAACCCAAAGCTTGTGCCTACAGAATATTAGTTTTGATTGCAACTACTACGCTACAAAAGAAATGGACTAAAAAATCACACATGCCATAACTTACACAAACACAACATAAAATATACACTGGTCTGTTTTATGCCTCTTTTCAAGCTGTTTTTAGGCATTTCTGCAACAGGCCGAGCAGCCATTTTCTCATCCCTCAGTTGAAATCTGCATGTTTACTTAAACCCAATTAAATCAATGGAATATATGCCTGATCCATAGAGACAAACAGTACACTTAATTAGACATGTAGCATGACTAAATGAAGGCGGACAAATATTTCCAGCCTTCCATAAGCCTAACAGGAAATCAAACCACATATGAGTAGGGAGGCATTTTGCACTGTATTTATACAATCAAAGTTACATTTAACAGCTATTAACAACAGGGATCCTCATTTGTTATTTGCCTTGTTTACAGGCCTTCAGAATAAGAAAGAAAATAAGATCATATATCATGGCCTTCCAGAAACATTACGACTTCCTTTTATTCACAGTAGTTAAGAGTAAACGGAAAATTCATTTAACATAAAACAAAGCCACATAATTCTGCTAATGCCAACCTCTACTTTCACTCTTTTTTAACTGTTCATTGAAGAAAATGCTGAACCCTCTGGGGCACTGAGTGTATGCTACTGGCCAGGGACATTCCTGATTTTTTCTTGCATGGAGACGGGAAATGACCTCTGCAGACACAATATGAAGAAATACCAAGAAAATCTTGGCCAAGTGATAACAGAAAGATTACTCACTCAAGCCATCAGAAGGAAAAGTCACTGTAAAGCATCTCCCTTTCATTCTGCATCAATTAATACAGTCCTAAAATGCTGAGGACAGTAAAACACTCAAAAAGTGGTACGCAATGAACTTTAGGGAGGTCTGATAAAACCTTGTGGCACAGAAACAGAAGCCAATACTTAGAACTACACATTACATTTCCAAGTTGATGGTACTCAAAAAGTAATGTAAGATTAGCCTTCAGCAACTCCAGAGCAAACCCTCAAAGCACTTCACAAACAGTATTATGCTTTTTGCTTATCTGAATGTTTTCTACACTGAGCTGTCTTGGCCAACTTGCATAATTCCAGCAATTCTCTTACTTTACTTCAAAACTGGAAAAAGGACTGCATCTCTTGAACTTAGAATCACGACACAGTAGCTTGGGAGGGACCTCTAGAGGTTTCAAGTCCAAATCCCTGCTCACAGCAGGGCTAATATCAAAGCTGGCACAGGCTTTGCCCAGTGAAGGCTTGGACATCTTCTAAGCCAAAGACTCCAAGGTCCTTCTGGGCACTTGCTCTGCTATTTCACCATCTCTTTATGAAATGTCTTCTCCTGCTGCCCAGGAGGCAGTTTGTTGTGCTAGACTTGCAATCAAAAACTCATTTTTCCACTGAGCACCTCTATAAAGAGCCTGATTTCATCTTTTCTACAACAACTCCTCCAGAAGCTGAAGACTGCAATTAAATCCCCACTGCACCCAGCACAGTATTCTCCTGGCTGCATGAGCCCAGATCCCTCACTGTCCCAGTCAGCCCCCGACCACCTTGGCCAACCTCCACGGGCTCTGTGCAGTTTCTCAACAACTTCCAAAAACAACTTGGCTGGAGAGCCCAAAACTTGGACTCTAAATGCAGTCCCAAAGACCATCCTGAGTGGCAACATGAGAAACTGAGAACAAATATCAGCTATGATTCCCATCAAGTATGAAACATGAGCAAAATGACAAAAACCCCTCCTATTCCAGCAATGTGGCCATTACTGTTTCGGAGTAAACACTGTTCTCCTACTCTTTTATCTCCAAGGAAATTTCTTGCCCTGATTAGCTACTTCAAAAGCCCCTGTCCCCTTCTCACAGCTCCTGGTAGGTAATTTTTGTCTATTTAGAAGCAACTGCCTTCTGCTCCCTTTGGGAGCTTTGCAATGAGTACATTACTAAATATGTAGAAGGCCAGACCACTACCTTACATATATATATATATCTGATGTGGGATGTTTTAATTTTGCACTCCATGATGACACTGCATTCCCTTTTTCTAACCTCAACCTCAATATAACTCTGCAGGTACCTCCATTCCAGGTTTGCAGCATAAAACTCACAATTGATCTCGACTTCTGGAAGTTGCTTCTATCTGTAGTATCACAAATGCTAGCAATGCACACACTCTTTTGTTTGCAAGCAGGATTGATTTCCCTGTCCAATAAATTTTGACCCCCTGACTGATTTTCTTCAGATGAGGGAAAGCTGCTTTTGTGTTCGAACTTTTAGTCTGCATTTCCCCAGGAGAACTAAACTCTTCAAAGTTCACATTTTCACTTAGCTTTAGCTGCAGATACTATTTTTCTTCTGTGATAATTCTCTAATGTCCGAGTCGTAATGGAGGTGCTTTCAACAAGGAAAATGGCTGACATTACATTTTCAACCACATGCAATGAATCACCAGTCCACCCTCTTAAAAACAAACCAAACCAAAGAATCCTCCTTTGATATTGCTCACTGCTTGGGGACCAATCTCATACTCATTAATTATTTAGGAATTCCTAAATCAAAGACAGACTATTAAGACGGACAGCGACAAAGCATCTTCTCCAAGAAAAAGATTTCAGAATGCTTTAGGGGATTGAGTGGTAAGTTATTTTTTGATAATTTTTTTCCTGGTTTGTTTTTTTTTTTTCCTTCAAGTACACTCACATCTTATTGATTATGTCTCATTTTTACCTCTAGAAAAAAACCCTCAACCTTCTGGGATAAGAAAATGATGCGACCCTCACCTGACTGCCTGTGTATTCACTTAGATTTTGACTTTACTGTCTTGTAATAAACACTAGGAGAATGGAACAGAAATTAAATTATAGTCATCAAAAGCAAAGCACTAAACACACACAAACTTAAAATATGAAAGAACACATACTCAGACAGAATGTCTGATCCTTCTTTTTGTCTGAATGCATCATAAAAGAAGTTATGTTTCATTACTGAAAAAAACATTTCGGCTTCTTTCATGGTTGCAAAGAAGGGTAATTAAGACTGTCAAGAAAACACATTGAACAGCTGTATATTGTTAACAAAAGCACCATTATATGACTGCACTGAAAAACCCAGTAATTTAAACATTCACATTTCCTAGAAGTTAGACATTTTTCCAAGCTCCAGTAGATACCAAAAAATGTTCTTTCCTATAAATCTTGGTCATGTATCAGTCATATTTCAAGCCAGTAGGATGGTCCTAATTTGAAAACACATCCACATACATAAGGAGAAGTGGATGGCAGTATCAAAGCTTTGGCAACTGAAAAGTGAGTCACTGAAAAAAAACCCCAAAATTTAGCTACTTTTTAAGCCTGAAAACCAAATAAAGACAGAGGAAACCTTCCAGCCTGTACCAGAAAGGGCCATTAAGGAATACTTACTCATCGAAGATCAGGTCTGGAGCAAAATAGAGGAACTGGCTGTTTGTGTGTTTGTATGATCTCCAACTCAAGGCAAACGACGACAGACACATCCATGAATACTGAATTAAAGTAATTTGGTCCTCAAGAGGCAAGTTTCTAAATCCTAGAGACGAAAACAGAAAATACCCATAAGCAACAAAGGTTGGTCAAACCATCACTGAATACATTGCTCATTACTCTTCTAGAGTCCACAAACAAGAGCAACACTCCCACAAAGGATACTTCTGAAAAAACAAATCTGTAATTTTTCATTCCAGTGACAGAACTCGAAGAGACTGTTATTCAGAATGAAAGCTTTTTAAATATCAGTCACAGACATATGAAACAAACATTATATAAATCAAAAAATCCGCAACAATCTTCTCTCAGATGTTCATCCTGCACCTCCCATCGCGCGTTTTTTCAAACAGACTCCATAGATTAAAGACCCAATTTGTCAAGCAAATAGTTCTTTGACCTAAAAGAAACAGTCAAGTGACATTTCACCAAACGACTCATGGTCCTACCTGGAAGTATCTTTGCCCACTTCACCACCTGAATCATCTGCTTGCCGGCCAGGCGGTTTAAGGTGGAAAGCAGGTACTCCGCTGTGTCTGGCTTCGAGCTGTCGTATCCTGCGTACACGATCTCCGGTTCAATGCTTTCGAGGATCTTAACAGGAGAGGGAGTAAGTGCTGGTGAGATAGCAGACATGTGGGGGACAAGTGCAGTGTTTACAGAGGGCTCGGTCACAGGTGCAATGTACGTCGTCCCTTCCTCGGGGCTCTGGGGTGGTGGCTGCTGCCGCTGCTGTGGCTGCTCCTCGTGCATCCCTTTCAATTTCCCCAACTTTTTGGACTTCCGGGCTGTGAAAATGAGCAGCGCAAGAGCAAAGTCAGTACAGAAAGTCAGCAAAACCCTTGGCTTTATAGAAAATGGAAGCAGAAGTATACTATCAAAGTTTTAAAGAGAAACAGGTGCAGAACCTTAAGAAATACTTCACTGCCTGCAGCATTGGCACACTGGAAAGATGACCAAAACAAACCTATAAGCTCATTTTCATTGCTTTACTGGATGTTTTTATAGATGACAAAATGTCCAGTATCTGTCTCCATGCAGACATGCATAAAACATTCTAGTTACTGTAGTTGGTGCCAACTAAAAATTTCAGAACTGTATCTGTTTTGTAGCTTAAATTAATCACTTATCACCTACAAGACTGCAATTCGTGTTCTCAATTGCATTTGGCCATCAAAAGAAATCTGCCAAAAATAAGCAGATCCAGAGCATTCCTAAGCTTTTGCCTCAGCTGGAAACGTAGTCAACCTATTCTGAACAGCCCAAGCTAAGAAGTCCATTTGCTTTTGCCTCTTTGATACTTCCATAAGAGCTCTGCCCCTTCTCTTGAGTAATTCTGAAATCATGTTAAAAATATCTACCCACTTAAAGAAAAATGACTGGGCCTCGTGTAACACCTTTCTCACTGCTATCAACATTTCTCAGATGATTTGCCTCCCCTTTTCTTTTAATTTCCTTTTTTTTTCTTTAATGCTACCCTTCCTACTGTTCTTTACTAAGTATTCTTAGAAGACAGCAATGCTACGGTGCTTCCACTTGTTGAAGAGACGCCAGACATTCTCTGTGGGTTGCATTCCCAACTTTACCATGTGAATCAGAGATATGAAAGCCAGCAGAAAGCTCTGCTCCTGCCCCAGCAAAATGATCTTGTAGCATGAGGGAGGAACGGGAATTAAAAATCAAGACAATTCAATTAAAAAAACACACATAAAGAACCAAACAAAAAACCCACCACCACCCTTTTCACTATAGGAAAACATAAAAAAAAATAAAATCTTTAAAATCAGTAAATAATGAACTAAATTTAAATGTTTGCAGCTCTTTCAGAGTTAACTTCTCTCAAATACAGTTTTTCTTATCTATCTGTTCACACCTAAAACCCTTCTCTGGACTTTTATCTTCCTGTCTCTTGATTATTACAACATTCCTTTTACCGGCATCAGTAAATACAAGCCTATCTCACTCCTACCTGGAATACTATTGCAAATACCCTTCTTAGTCTGTGTCCTTTCCCAAGTCTACCTCCTCAACTTTTTTTCTGTCATCAATTCCCCTCCCCCATCTTTCCTTAAATATAGTACCTTTTTTGTAGTTTTAGGATCCTTTCTGGCCAACCTCCATCTCATCCCTCCTCTCTTCTCCATTATCAAAACGTTCACTTCCACTCCAACTCAACATGCCACGCCACTGCCTCCTGGGAAGTTTTCAAAGCTTGCTCTATGTGCTTGTTCCTGCTCCTCCTATTACGGTGCAGAAAACTCCCCAGTAAGACCCACAGAACTACCTCACTGCTCTTCTACAAACCACTGTTTTAAGAAAATTCTCCTCAACAGTGGAGCTGCTACTGCTCTCAGACCACTGCTGGTGACAGCAGCCATTAATGTTTTACTGCTTCCTTGACACTGGGGCTGCCTGCCCAGAGCCAGAGGCTGGGAATGAGCGAGGCAGGATACAGACGCCCAGGGTCCAGGACAATGCACACCCAAGTGCAACAATAGCCTGTTGTTTTCAACACTTCCTTGCTGGGACAGTACCTTGAACTCTGAGGAGCTGGTTCATCTCAAGATTCAACAGAAAAATTTATTTATTAGGGTAAACATGGGACATTGCTACAGAAAACAGCGATGTTACTAATCATACAGAAGGATCTTGAAGGTGTCCAGTCAAAAAGAGATGCTCCTTGACTATTGTCTTCAAAACCTGAATACAATTCATTAGTACTGAAGCACATACTGCACGGAGCAGTGAGTCCAAAATCTGAACATCAGTTTGGTGTTGTTTCCATTACACCGTAAGGGATCTTCACGGTTGATCTCAGCACCAACAACCCTCAGGTGACCTACAGAAAACTTCAGAGATCTTTGTGTAACTTTCATCGCCTTTCCTTCAGAGAGCTGAAGGAAATTAATTTCATTAATTGATGTATGTCTGCTTTCAGCAGTTCCTTATTTTCTCCCTGCCTGCAGATATCCAGACCAAGTGAGGCAGGTTAAATTTTTTAATAAAAGGTTTGAATATGCAAATAAAGATATGCTGGTCCTAATAAAATTTAATTTAAAATTCTTTTGTTCAACTAACCACACATACTTAAAAACTTCCTAATTATTGGAAGTGTTAGCACAGGTTACAGAGGAATAGTTGTCATTTGAGATTATAAGGAAGAAGTGAAACAAGTATCTGTCAGGAAAGGTTTCACTGCACCTTATTCTGTCTCAAGAGACAGGACAGATGAGAAGATCCTTCTAAAAAGTCCCTTCAAATCCTATTTCTTACTTTTCTATTATGAAACTCTTAAAAAAGCTCATTTAAACAATGAAGCAGAACTGAAGGATTTTTTATTCTCTGATGCATCAAGTTAGACGGATATGGCATCTATTCTTCAAGATCTAATTTCTGATACTAGCACCCAAAAAGCCATCTTACAAAGCAGCAGCTGATCAAACATTTTGTTAAACGAGCCTTTTCCTCACTCTGCAAAATAAAACAGATAGAGTTACAGGCAAAGCAGGCAACCCTAACAAATTTAATCCTGAAAAGTATGTGAAAATACTGTTGTTCCCCATTTGGTGCAGTTGTACCTATATGACGACATCCTGGTAAAATCACTGTGATCATTAAAGACAGTTTACATTTATCTTAGAAAGGCAAAGCAGAATTTACAGATTTTTCAACAAAATAAACCCGAAAAGCAAAGCAAGGATGGCCAAGTTCAGCAGAATGTCTGATGATGAGTTAACAGAGCCATTGGCCATTGAAAACAGTTTAAAAATAAGCCTGAAGGAGTGGATAGAGATTGATGTTTGCTATTATTATTCATTAAGTTTATCAGGCACTATTTTTTTCTGTTATCAAAACAGGACTAAAAATAAAGAACTTTACATATCTTTCATGTTTGCAGAGGCAAAAAAAATGCATTCATGCCATAACTACACCATAACAAAAAAATGTATTGGTTTACCAGCCCCATCAAGTATCTAGCAACATAGATAATTGATTACATACTTAGGCATAATTTTTTATATTCTATTCTTCAAGAGTTTTTCATTAAAAGAAAAAAGAAATAACATTCTTCGACATATAAAACTGGCATTAAAATGTGTTTTAGTTTCATTTTCTTCCATTATAATGCCTTTAAAATGAAGCTGAGAAAAACATTACTGCTTGACAGTCATGTTTACAGTGAAGAAAACTGTATTTTTCATTTGGCTTTATGCCAGTGCTGTAGCTCAACTGGTTTGGTAACTCCCACAGAAACCAACAACTAAAGATTAAATACAAACTCTGAGCAGTACGTACTCCAAGTCGGTCTTTAGAAGCTGTTTTTCACATTTCCTCTCTAACTGCGATACCAACTACAAAACCGACTAAGCCACCTCTGAATCGGGGGCAAAACTGAGTGCAAAAGCCATGTTCATCAGGATTGCCCCCTGGAAATGCTCTGACTCTCCACAGAGACCACAGGATGGGGCAGGCATGGGGCATTTCACGTGACAAAGCTGAAGTCTGAAGCCTGTTTGGGGTTAGGACAAGAATTTCATCCAAATGGCTGCACAGCAGTGACTGTGTATTATCTATAACTGCAGGACGCCTTGCCCCTCCTGTTCAGTGTTACTGCAGCCAGGATATCATATTATAATCCTTATATTTTTAAATCACCTGAGATAGAGTAGTAATTGAAGGAAAAAAACAATAACGAAAGACACTGCCTATACACCTGAGGTTAATACTTCAAAAATCTGACACGACTTTGGTTGAATAAGTATTTTAGAAGGTCTCGTATATTCCAATAAAAATAATAAAAAAAAAAGTAAAATAAGGTGAAGCATTTGAAAAGTCATGATGTTGGATTTTTAAAAAGGCACTTCCAAAAGACCTCCTCTGTAGTTCTAACAATAAATTACAGTATAATAGAGGAAGAAATAAGCCACAAGTGACAGACAACTGGTTCCTTAGTATTGATCCTTCACATGTAAAGACTCCTGTCTCAAAGTTGGCACAAGGAGGCCTGTGATCTCAGGATTGAGAGTTTTTGTGCCATGTGTAAAACACTAAATAGGCTTCTGTTCTTCAGGGAATGCTACTCTAAGTCAAATAACAAGACATTTACCTGGAAGTGTAGTTACAAGATAGGTAAATTACTATACTCTTTTTTTAAAAATATCATAGTAAACTTACACATGCTATACAAGTTGGGTCTAGAGGAAGCTAATCTATACTCCCTTTGTGCCCAGACAATATACACAAATGAAGTTATGGAATCTAGACACTTGATAACTATTTTTCATAAGCTCAAAATTAATAGTTTTCATCAGTATTATTGTTAAAAATACAGGATCCAGAAATGCTAGAGAACAAAATGCTATCAAATAGTAGATAAACCCCTGTAAATATTATGATTTAATTCAGCAGTTTTAAAAGAGTAATATCTTGTTTGTAGAATTGTATCAGTGTTCAAATTTAGCAAATAAACAATGTAAAATGCTCTGCAAATTCATGCTGGCTTCCAGTTCTTTAAAGTGAAATGTGAAGTTTAGAAAATTAGTCATATTTCTATGTAGAGGGAATTATAAGACTTGCAATGATAATGCCCTTGAATCAGATTTTTTTTTTAAAGATGATATTCAGAGCTTGCCTTGATGTCTATCAAAAAGATATTTATTATTTGTATAGCTAAAGACATAATATTGATTACAAAGATCTTGTTTTATCACATGTGTAAAGCTCTGCCGGAGCCAGAACCAAACTGATCCTGACCCAACAGATCTTTATTCATTTTGCAGGACATACTTGGATCTGCAAGTGATATCAAAAGCACATTAAAAGAACATATGCTACCTCTAGTGCAAAGCAGAAGGAAAGGGGAAACCAAAATGGACACAGCACAGGACACAGAAAGTGATGGAGGTTTAAAAAAAGAACAAAAGGAGAAGAGAACGTGGCAACTGGAGTAAATACAAAAAACGTAAAAGACATAAGGGAAAAAAAGATCACTTCAAACAAGGTATAATTTGGGATTATTTCAAAGTATGCACTACACTACTAGTGGTCTAGGCAGCCTGAGGGTAGACAATATGCTGCAAAACAAACCCAACTCTGACCACCTTTAACTGTGCTGGCTCTGTATGCCATGCCAGTGTACATCTGCATTTCAAATACTTGAGCTTCTCCATTCAGGTCCCAACTTCAGTGCCCGAGCACTGCAGCTGAGCTACAACCACCACCACCTTTCCAACCTCAACAGCTGTCAGCTTTCTCCCTTCCACCCCATGCCAAATGCTGGAGAGTTTTCCTGCACACCCTTCCACTGCCACCTGCCTCTGCTCTCCAAAAGCAACCTACAGCACCTTGCTGCACCACAGCTACCAAAGGTACAAGCTGCCAATTCTCCCCTTGAGGCAGCTGTAACAGCCTTTGGGCAGGCTCTCCTCTGAGCCCTCACCAAGCATTTCCACCTTTGTATAGATAAATGCTCCATTAAAATGCCAGTTTTTCCTCCTCTGAATCTTTTCATCGTGTTTGCCTGGTGACTTTGTCTCACTTACTTCAATGAACTGACATCTGTTCTCATTAGCTATTTTACTGCTACCACAAATAGTGTTTCCCTTCCCCCCCAATCTGTTGTATCTTGACATATATGAAAATTTTGAGCTATCTTGGTACAGACATTTTTTCACTTAAGTGTCTAGCACAATGGGAAATGAGATTTTGCTGAGAAATTTCTAGACAATAACACAGACTTTATATAGATATATACACAGACACACATATGCATGGAAACACATGGAATAAAGTGCAAAGCAGGAATGAAAACGAGATCTTACAGCATCATCCCATTCACCCTACAAAGTGCACTCAGGCATACACCTTTATTCAGGAAACAGAAGAAATGAGCAAGACAGGATCCTAAAGCTTCCATAAAACTGATTACACACTCTGGGAAGCAAATCACTGATTTTCAGGTAGAGCTGTGGTGGATGAAGAACCTCTAAATGTGACCCTAAGTGTTAGAATCATAGAATATCGTGAGTTGGAAGGGACCCACAAGGATCCTCAAGTCCAACTCCTGGTGTGCCATATGTAAGAGCAAGGATCAGGTACAAATCTGGGAGACACACAGACAAGTGGATGAGTCACTGCTTTAACTGGATAAACCAACGGGAGGAAGTAAATGAAAAGCAGCTACTGAAGCAGGGGACGAGTTGTACAGGGACTGAAAAGGAGAGCACAAGATCACCTTATCATGTAAGACAGACTACAAAGAGGACTTCACTCTTGCAAAGCAGAGGCCTTTCAAGGGTGATTTTTACAGTGGCATTTGGGATATGCTGAAGCGACCAAGTAGTCTGCCTAGATATGCAAAGAAAGGAAGACTGCAGCTGGTGAGGAAGAAAACAAAGGTTCCTGGCTTCACACAGCAAAATAAATTTTAAAATCTGTTTCTGACAACTGTGACCCAGAGGAGATAGAAAGTGATAGAAAATGCTATCACTTGCTGTTGAGTCTGAGAAATCAGTAGTCTAATTAACAAAGCAATGAAAATTTCCCAATTCCTTATCCTCTGCCAGCAGAAGCAAGCTTTAACTGGAGAATAAGCTGAAAACCAATGACTGAATTCAGCAGAATGAAATGGTAGGCATAACTGAAACAATGACATAGTTTGGTACTGTCAACATCATTTACAACTGTTTACTAATTAATAAGTAACACGTTAATCTGACAGGATTGGACAACCTAAAGACAAGAAATAAACATGAAGTCTGATCTATGGAAATGTTACATTTTATTTGCCTTTGGTCAGACTCTGCAAAGATCCAGGCCCATCCAGAAATGTGATTCTTGTTCTTGATTCACATTTGATATACCAAAAAGGGAAGCACAGCACGGATGGAAGAAAGAGCTTCTAATGTACATTTTAATCCACGTAATTGTACACTATTTTCATTGTGTTCACTTAAATGTATTTTGGTTCTCTATTCAAGTTGAATTTAAACTGCTAATAAAACAGACTGTAACTAGATCAATATTTCCTGCTTATTACTTTGCTTGTTTATAGGACAATTTTGGAAGTGTTTGCATCTTGTTTTGTTTGGAACAGATTCTAGTACATGAAGCAGTGCAATGCTGCTCCAGTACAGGACTGTAAAGTACAGAAACAATATATCTGAAAAAGTTTATCCTATTGCCCTGAGCAGGATAAGCCGTACTTTGCCCAAGTCAGTATGTCATTAATCTCCAATAATAGGAATTCCACAATATCTCCAATCTTCCTCCAACATCTAACCACTCAGTTTTCTCCCAACATCTCCCAATTTTGCATCATTTTTTCTGCAGTAAAGTTGATTTCTCTTCATCATTCCCCCAGCGGCCATAAAGAACTTACCACTCCTGTCCCATTTTACACCACTTTTTGAATTGACTGGTATCATGGTCTTCTTAATATGTTTCTCCCTTCTACACCACAATAAAATAAGTTTCTTCAGCTCTTCCTTACAGATATATGTTTTTGGGTTTTTTTTCCCCTAAGTTTCTTATTATCCTTGTTCTTCCTTGGGAGGTCTCTAGTCTGTATACACCTTTCTTCAGGCACATGATATGAAATTTCAGGAAGGAAGATTCAGTTTAGATGTTAAGAGAACCTTTCTAAATGTAAAGCTCTGATGCGAAAAAATGGAATAGGTTATCAAGGGACACAGCAGATACTTCCACACTGAACAACTCTGAGAAGAGTTAAGAGATGTGTCCTTCATTTTAGGAAGGACACAGGCACTACTAATCCCACTAACCAGGACAGGAATGTAGGTGACAATTTTGCCAGGCTCCTCCACCCCCTCCACCCTGTCCAGAAGTGCTGAAACCAGACACAATCATCAGGCCCACACTTGCCAGCTCTGACAAGGAACAGAATAATTCCTTGGTATCAAACAAGACTTGCCTATTTTTGCAACAGTTTTACATTGCTGACTCTAAATTTAACTTAAAATCATCACACAACCGTGCTCCTTTCTTCACTGCAGTCCCTCAACAGCTGCTCTCAGGTATCTCATTTCTTCATACCTCCACTTGCACTTCTCAACATCACCCTCTGCACTGCACCAAAAATGCCATCATGTTGGCTGGTTTCAGACACTAGAACTGAAGATGCTTCTGAGTTCTGATTCTGTCCACAAAGGAGAATTTCCAGATCTGTAGATTTATGTATTTGTTCTCTACTTTGTTATACATGTAATTACTAAAATTACTAGTAGACCAAGAATGAACCCCAATAGGACCCTACCTCAGACGTCCTTTCAGTCCAACAACAAACCACTCACACCTACTTCAGAAGAATGCTGTTTTCAGTAACTATGTGCCACTTAATGAGAAATATTATAATATTTTAATGAGAACTCTGCATTTCCTTCTGATTATACTTATGGCTCGAGATATTGAGTGGTGAAATACAAACACCTACAGGGAGGTGGCACCTCACACCAGTGCTTGCACGGAACAGATGCTATTCCTCTGAAGTGCACTGCCTTGTACACACAGGATTCAGGACTGTGGATCCACAGCCACAAAGATCTGCGTGCAGGGATGGCCTTTGTAGCATGAAGATGGCACAGGAGGTGCCATCTCGATTGTCTCA
Source organism: Manacus vitellinus (assembly GCF_001715985.3). Lineage (NCBI taxonomy): Eukaryota > Metazoa > Chordata > Aves > Passeriformes > Pipridae > Manacus > Manacus vitellinus. The sequence goes on along the minus strand of NW_021938789.1, from coordinate 53,668,684 downwards.
AAAAAACTAAGGTGAAAGCCTAGATTAAATATTGTGAATTTTGAGGTCTGATTCGATTCAGGCTACCTACCGGTCTAACACATGGGACAGTGATGTCCATGGAAATTAAGAAGGCAAGGCACTGAGGAGGGTTTGGGTAAGAGACAGAGGGAATTAATCTTTTTTTCAGTTCTGCTGAGCTTCAGGCTAGGCATTTGTGAAGAGATAGCAGGCAAAAGTGACAAAAGAAAGCTGAGATCCAAAGTGCATTTTACAGGAATATTTAGGTTGTCAGGGAAAATGTCTAACACATTTGCTTGTTTCTCAGCAATCCTCAAAGTGATAATTAAATGAAAAATAACAGTTTCATAGGGGTACTCCTCCCTGTGTGGGAACAACTTTCACCAAATGCCAATTAGTGGTTTCCTGTTAAAATCAAATCAAGCTGGTTTTGATAAAGCTTTTTAATGAGAAATGGATGAAGTATGAAAATTTCCCTCACATATACTTCATATAAAATCCCAAACTGGCATAACAGAATCTCACAGCTAACATTATTGGTATATAAAACTCCTTCTTGTATTTCTTCATTAATTTCAAAAGAAATGTATTTACTAAATATTTAAATCATCCAATAAACAAAGCCTTAAAAAAAGCTCACAAAAGAAAATTGTTAATGATGTTAATGAAAGCCAATCTTAATCAGTCCTTTTCAGATGTTCCCAAAACTAATTTTTTACTTATTCATTTCTCAAATGTATGGCAAATTCAATCATTTTGGAGCTAAGTGTTGTCTACCAAATGCATCAGTGGTTTTGACTATTTATCAAACAGATCTAAAGACAGGCAGTAAAATGCCAAAACAAACATGAAGAGGAGGTTACTTACAGCTCCAGTATTTGTCACTTACAACTCTATGACACCTGTATCAATTAAATACCAGCAGCTTGAACTGCAAGCACTGGTAATAATTTGATTAAAAACAAAGTTAAGGAAACTTTGGAGAACAGATTTTGAAATCTTCCACTGTACCAGACTGAATACTCTTGGCTATGATTACTGGTTTCTGCCTTGCGCCAAGTGACAACCTTCCCTCCCAAGACACCCATTCCCGTCCAACCTTCTGCAGGAGTTCCTCATCCAAGTCTCTCCTGCTTTTATTTGGGTTGATACCCAACGCTAACTCTGTTCCACTATTTATGTGCCTTTCATCCCTATCCCGCAACACAAAGACATCTTGATTGCCCTGTTACAGTCCTGTAGACACTTACCATGCATAAAATTTCCTCTTTGTATTTGCATTGGAGACACGGGTTCTCAACAAGCTATTCAGAGTTCCTTGAAGGCATTGACAAGCAAACTCTGCCACAGCACCTCTCATTCCATATCTTGAGTGCTCACGCTTCCACTCTATGCTAAAGACTGTGCCATGTTTTTAACGCTTCATTTTTGTTCTACTAGTGCTAGAACTAAGCTTTCTAAGTGTCATACTTCCCTCTGTGGTCTTTCTGGTTACGCCATAACGCACCATATTCCTACCAGAATTTTCCCCAAGTAACAAACATTTTGAGATCCTTTAATCTCCTCACCTGTATGACTTCTATATCCCCAGTTTTTATTAACTCAGATTTCTCTCCAATGGCCTTACTCCAAATACATTCAGTGCTGCTGGCCTGTCCCTCATCTTCTAGAAATTATCTGCCCCGCTTCCCAGAACAGCAACGCTACCTCTGAAATACAAGCTGGCTGTTTATCTTCTGCAGTCATCTCGGCCATATTTTTCACCATCTAGTTCATGATTAGTCATTAAAAAAGAAAAAAGGAGTATAACCATGTTAATCTCCTGCTTTAATAAATCACCCTGAATGTTACTGAAAACACCCTGTATGTGATATCAGCCACTTTTCCAGGGAAAATGCAATTCTCTAACGTTACCCTTATATATGATCCGGAAAAACTGACGGCAGAGAACTGCAAAGGCTGCTTTTTGTCAGGTATGCTTGCTGCATCTCACACTTATTTTAGTAAAACACAGATACTAAAAATGGAAAGCTGTCCACTTGGGAATTGGTGGGGAGGAAAAAGCAGGAAACAAGATTCAAAACAAAATACAAGTTTCTAAGGTAATTGTGAAGACATATGAGAAGACAAGAGGAAAGAACAACAGGTTCATGTGCTAAGGCATAATCTGTGATTGAATAAATTTTCCTTGTGACATCGCTGGAGTAAACCACATCTCTAGAGTCAATTCGTCAATTTAAAACCTGTGAACTGCCAAAGTAGCAGACAATCAAAAGAGCAACACAATGTCAGAAGAATAAGAGCACAGCTTGCACAGCCTTAGCATCACTGTTTCCTCAAAAACATACTCTCACACAGAGCATAGACATACAGAGTAGCTCATACAATGAGGATCAGTGATGTCAAAATCTAAGAAGGTTTTTTGTACATTGAAACAACATTTTCACTTTTTTAAAAATTTATTTTATTTTTAGATTTGCACACACATTATCTAGCTTAACTCCACTTACCTGACATTAATCATAGTCTGGAAGAGACCTGGGAGAGTTGCACGAGCCATCCTCTTGCTCAGACCAGAGCCAAGTGTACCCTCACCACTTCACTCAAACGTTTATTTGCTCTTTAAGACGCCCAATGACAGACTTCAAATCTTGCCCAGACCATTTATTTGAGTGCTTCCCTGGCCTTACAGAAACAGGTACTTTCCCATCTCCTCACTTGCATCTTCCTTGCTGCTCATGACTTCCTGTCATGCTTTTCACAGACATGGAAAGCAGATCATCTCCCTCTTCTCTTTACCAACGCTTGTTGATAAAGCAAAACTTGTTGTCCTCCTCTTCAACCCTCCTTCCAGCCATTTTTTGACTAAACAATACCAAATAATTCAATCTGTCCCCACCAGTTAAGTTCTAAAGGCTACTGATCACCCTCATTGCCCTACTCCAGGCTCCCCTGAATTGGTTCACTTGTTGGAGGCAACAAATGAGGGTTTTAACAAAAAACACAATTCAGCACATAGACCATACTTTGTCCAAGGTTATGTCAAGCATGGCAAGTTAAGTCTTCCATGCTCTCTTACTCAGGTGGAAACTCTGCTAAGCAATGGCTCAGCAGAAGCTAAAAGGACAAGTTCCTCCTGCTCCTACAGCTTCTCACAGTGATAGGGAAGCGAGAAATGGAAATGAACCACCGGAGACCACAGGGAGAGGTTTCAGAAGGATTCTGGTGATAACCAGAAGCTCTGGAAAGAGGAAGGGGAGACAGAGGCAGTCTTTCACAGCAAGGACTCCACTTTAACTGTGGGGAAGACTGAAAAGGATATGGACTTATAGCACTGTGGAAGCAAAGCATGATAATTTGGTGATTCCAGGAAAAACAGAATATCACCAAGAGCTGTGTGTAACAAATTTTGGAAATGTTGAAGCGCTCTGGTCTATTCCAGCACGATGAGGCAAAGCAATAAACAGCAGTGTTATGGGTTTGCTTGCTTTTATAGATCTGTATGAGGAATAAAGCTAAATAAAAATTCATTCCAGATCCTCAGGAAAACAGGCTGTTAAATTTAAATATCCTGCAGAGAGGAAAAAGGGGGGTCAGCCTTGGTTCTGGGGAGTCAAGAGGTCACAAATCTCATCTACCCCAGGGTGCCTCCTGGAGGTGAAAGCTGGAGCCCTGACAGAAAAGCTCAAAAGCTGATAGGCACTGCACAGGGGGCCCAGGCAAGCCTGTCAGGGAATGTCTGGCAGAAGGCATCCAAACAAGAGCCACTGCTATGCTTCAGTCCTATCACCCAACAACAGCACAATGGTGGGAGACAGTTTTGCACCTCTTCTGGGAGGACCTGAACCTTCCTCTCAGAAAACTGCAATCACCCATTTCCATCTTGTGTTTTGGACCACAGCAAGACACCATGGTACAGAATCTGAAGCGCTGGGGAAAGAGTGACCTCTGAGCCTGTACAGGGAGTGCTGTGCAGTACCAAAACCAGACAACACCCCACAGAGCCTCCATGCACTGTACTGCCATGTGACACGAGGCAGGCTGGGACACGCACTCCCAGCAGGAGCCCAGGAAAGTTGCAGCTCCTTTGCAAGGCTGGCAACCAAGGGTGTTACACCGTGAATGGTACGATGGAGAGTCCAGCAGATAAAACAGGGAAGTCTGGAGTTCAGCAGACCCACGCCAAAAGCCTGAAAGGCTGTTCCTGGAGCAAAGACAAATGTCGCTGGCAGCTGGGTGCTTGCAGAAGGCAGAGCTGGAACCAGGAAAACTTGCAAAAACAAAGCATGAACCTGATTAGGAGTTTGATCAAGGATTGCTGGATGTGAGCTGTGTGCTTTCAGAGGAGTGCAGTGCACCTTCTCAAGTTGCTTTCACATATGAAATAAAATCATCAGCCAAATGCCAAGTATAAGGACACACTTTCAATATTGCTTTTAACTGATGCCTGAGAGATTACTCTGACATTACCAGTCCTCTTCAAAATTCCACATTTTTAATCATCATTCACAAATAGTTTCTTAATAGTTGTAGCGAGTGACTGTTCTCAATTATCTGTAATCACAGAATCACAGAATCATTTAGATTAGAAAAGACTTTTAAGACCATCGAGTCCAACCATTAACCCAACACTGTCAAGTCCACCACTAAACCATGGTCTCTAAGCACCAGATCTACACGTTTTCTGAACCCTTCCAAGGACAGTGATTCCACCCCTTCCCTGTTACAATGCTTGACAGCCCTTCCGGTGAAGGTATTTTTCCTAATATCCAATCTAAACATCCTATTCATGAGGATGGTTCAAACTGAAAAGTTAGAGGGTCACACTGAGAGCAGGGCAAGAGCAGTATAACATGAAAGATGGACAAAAGAATAGGAAAAGTTCATTGCTGAACACATTGGTTGCTACAAGATCTTAAGCAGTAGGACTCACTTTTTTTTCTTTTTCTTTTTTTTAAATATATTCACGGGGTGTGGGGTGGTGATGCATACCAATGATAATCTAGACACTGGCAGCTACAAGTACCACAACTAAGTCGTCCAGCTAAAACGCAAGAAAAATTTACAACATTTGCTTCACAAAACCCACAAATTACTTTAATATACTGCTGATAGAAATTTCTTGGAAGAACTGACACAAACTCAGCTGAATGCTCAAGTTAAAAAGAATATTGACTAGATTCCCTCAGAAGAAAATGCTACATAATAAATGCAAATAAAAATGCATTAAAGTTAATGGCATTTCAAAATACTTTGCAGTTAAAGCCTAAATGAAAACATAAAAGTTAAACACACATACACCAAGTTGCTTGTGTCTTACACAGAGGGGTTTATTTTCCTTTAAAATTTATGAAATCTTGGTTAGTAGAAATGTTTAAAGAAAACCAAGAGGATGCATTTTTGTTGTATTTAATTTTTTCTTAGTTTTCAGTTTTCGAATACTCAGATTTTCCCTCTTCCTTTTCTCCCTCTTGCTTTCTTTTTTTCTCAAAAAGATAGGAACAATGATAATAAAAGCCACATAAGCTCCAGTAACTGAAAATAATACTGTAGTCTTAAATCCCTACTAGTATGAGTTATTAAACAGAAAACAGAAAGCTGGCAAAAAGGTGAAGTACTGTATCTTATTACTGATTCTCTCATTTAACCTGTTTTTCAGATTATTGAAATATTTTAATGTATAAAAAAGAAGGGTATCTGCAAGTGAAGACTACAAATCACACACAGCATGTTGTGCATGAAGTGTCTTACATATGTAAATGTATGCAGACCCAAGACTCAGATTTCACAGGCAATCTCTGCAGACAGAATGATGAACTATGTAATTTGCAAGGTGAAATCTACTTTATGTCCCTTCGAGATCCAAAGGGTCCTTCAGCAAGCTGCTTCTTACTGTTGTGGGAGACCAGTTCTGGTAAGTCTCAGTAGTGTTTCATATGGGAGCTGAAGCAGGAAAGGACTGCAGTCCTGCATGCTACTGACCTTTCCCCACTTTCCATCCTCTCTGCACACATGGGACATCACAGGGCAGAAGAGGGATCTTCTCTGATCACGCAGCGGAAGAGGGAGGGATGCCTGGTTACTACGTCACATTAGAAGGGCAAGGACCAACCTTCCAACCAAAAGGGGGTGGTGGTCCCCTCAAGTGACATTTCCATTCTCCAGGCTTCAGCACAGAGCGTGGCACACAGCAGGAAGGACACCAGGAGGCTCTGTGCCACCCTGGTTGCCATGCGATACATCCCAGGGACTGCTGCCTTAGGGGATGCTGCTGGTGGTGGCATAAGACACCATTCCCACATCAGTGTGGGACTGGGGGTCTCACCATGACACACCCCCCCAAGCGTTACCATGGGGACAGACACAACTAAGGAACAGCAGCATGAGGTGGGAGTCAGATGAAAATGTCTCGTGCGGAAGCGAGAGACTCGCCAAGTCCGATCACAGCGTATGCTGGAAGAAACTTCCCAATTCGTGAAGTCGTTCTGGTCCATAATTAACTGAAAATTAATTACAGAATCTTGAAAAGAGCAGAAACCAAAAATGGGCCAGCATACCTTCATAGTGCAATTGCTCACTCTGAATCTCTTCCAATAATTAAGCCTAGCATATGTCACTGGAGTTAAAAAAAAAGGTAACAAAACAACAAACAAAATATGATTCCCAAAAAAGTTTGAGCCCTACTTGCTGAAGGGGTATGTCTGTCTGCAGCGCACACACATACTTTCTAGAATGAGGAGGATGATTTAACATGATACTTGGTAACTTCAGCTTTGCAGAAATTACAGGCTGCAGATGCTTCTTATAAAATCAAAACAAAAATTGAGAAAATAAGATAATTAGGTAAATTATTTGCTGACTTGATGAATAATTTTCTAAAGATTATTAGAGGATATAAGAGATTGGAAAACACTCCAATTTTTCAGCAAACAAAAGGAGGAGGTAAACAATAAAACTGCCAAATTATTTTGGCTGAGCATTCATGAAAAGGTGTATTTTGTATTACTGTATTGCACATATTTTTTTACAAGGTGCTTAATCATGGCATGCTGCCACCTATCAAAATAGTCTTTTTTTTAATTTAGAAAAAATTTTAGCATGCTGGGAAGTAGAAGATATGCCATCAAAACAAACCCGTAAGACTTTGACAGAATACGAAAGCACTCTATTTTACTGTTTTAAAAATATTGAGAAAGAGCATTATCAAAAGAGAAAAGAAAAAAAAACCTAAGAAAAAGATCAGCAGATTAATCAGAAATAGTGTAAAAATCTGCTGCAGGAAACATGGAAACACTATTTCCGATTTGCAGTTTTCCATTACGGAGATTAGTATCTTCAGTAACAGTAGGAAGACAATCTCAAACCGTCAAACTACAAAATTTGCTTCATAACCCCCCCTATTTCAGTAACTGGGAGGAGCTGGGTGGGTGGCAGCCTGGGGTCTTAAGACTCCCACCTGTACATGGGGAGGGTGGCAAAGGAGAGTCAAGTTCCTTTCCAGCCTAAGGGAGACAAGGTCTTGTTCCCTAAGGCAGCATTTCTTCTTGATCAACTGGAGGCTGGTTGTTTTTTTTCCTTTTTTAAAGAAGTGGATAAAACATCATAGTTATATACAAATGGAAAATAAATGTCCATAGCTTCAGCAGCTTGCACACATTTCAGCCCTGAGCTACGCTGATGACCCTTTTGCATATCATCTTACTCTATTTCTCACAAATCAAAGCACATTGGCACCTCTGATACAGTTTGGGGTGTATGTTTACATGTGCTTCCCTTTGGAGGGTGAGAGCTTAACTCAGATCTACCGCACAGAGAGCACAGCACCGTGCAGTGTAACACAGCTACTGTTACAGTACTGTACTACAAAGAGGACTTAAATTGCATTTATAAATGCAGTTTTCTCCAGCTCCTTACTGATCGCACAGCCTAATAAAATACTTGCCCATTTTGCCTCTAAGTCCAAGCTAGAAACAGGTGAAAGCCCATTTTCACTGGAGTAATGTATATTCCTGGCAAAACTAGGCTGACTACATGAAACTACAATCCACAATGTAACTTCATAATAATACGACCATACTCATTCTATTCAAACTAATTATGAAAAAATGTTATTTAATATCAAACCTTGGAATTTTATATGAACATTACTGTTTTCAAGTACCCATTAGTACCTCTTCTTGTCATTTCCACCTCCTTTTCACCTCCGCTGATCACCACCACATCAGAAATCCCTTGCAACAGCACACAGAAGGTCCCAAAACTAAGTTTGAGATGCCATGGATGTCCAGTGCAGAGCTCACCACCAGAGACAGATGGCCTAAGCAGTAGAAGTCCTTAAACTATCAGAATTTCCTGCCAGAGCTGGACTGGCTCACAGGCTGGGAGGTCCATCAGTATGATTTGGCAGCCCCTGGGGTTCTCATTCTCTAAACAGTAATGGTGTCTCTGGGATGCAGGGGCTTTACTTCTCCCTGGCAGCCTCTCCCTCTGCCTCCAACCTGCCCTTTCTGTTCTCAACCACACAGAAGGCACTGCACTGACACCCAGAACCATTTCCCCGCTATCTCATTCAAGGCAGTGATTGGAAAGACCTTCTCATGCCATTTTAGCTCCTTTATGTGGCATAAAGGGGTCAAATCAGGACTGATAATTTCACCTTCAGTTTCTCTATGTGATGAAAATCACCAAAACAGCTAAACTGTAAAGCTCAACCACATGCCAGCTGTACACTGCAGAGGCAGATCTGGCCTTCCAGATCATAGAATCACAGAATCACTGAGGTTGGGAAAAGACCTCTGAGACCATCAAGTCCAACCATTAACCCAGCACTGTCAAGCCCATCACTCAACCATGTCCCAAAGTGCCACATCTATGCATTTTTTGAACACTTCCAGGGATGGTGATTCCACTGCTTTCCTGGGTAGCCCATGCCAGTGTCTGACCACCCTTTCAGTGAAGACATTGTTCCTGATATCCTATATAGATGTCACCTGGCACAACCTGAGGCCATTTCTTCTCATCCTCTCATTTGTTACTTGAGACAAGAGACTGACACCCACTTTGCTACAATCTCCTTTCAGGTAGCTGTAGAGGGTGATAAGGTCTCCTCTAAATCTCCTTTTCTTGAGGTTAAACACCCCCAACTCCCTCAGCCACTCCTCATCAGACTCGTGCTCCAGACCTTTCACCAGCCCCCTTGCCCTCCTCTGGACACACTCCAGCACCTCAATGTCCTTCTGGTAGTGAGGGACCCAGAACTGCATTAAAGGCACATCACTGTTTACAATTTCCAGCAGTCTACCAAGCTCCAACACAAGGGAAGATTTTCCAATGCATTCCTCACTTACAGTATTCCAGTCAATATAAGAAAAAAGAAAAAAAAAAAGCAACCCCCTGTAGCAAAGTTTCCCTCCTGCCTTGTTTTCTTGCAGAGGATGCTGTGTGAACACGTCTTTCAAAACACACCAGGACATCACGGCGATGAACTCATGACGCTGCAGACAAAGTGTCACGTGCTGCTGTTTTGGAAGGTTATCAAGTCCAATGGCAGCCCTGTGTTCTGCTGAAGGTCTAAGCACATATAGATCTTGCAGGAGCTCCACTGGTGCTGCACAGGGCACATCCAGGGAGGAGGCCCTGCACCAGATGCTGGTGGGAGGCAGTAACATTTCCAGCACTCCAGAGAGCTGACCTTCCTGCTCCACACATATTTTCAGCGCTATTTTCTGGGATGAAGGAGCTACTACCATGGAGCTTCTGCTTCCTCAAACAAAGGTGCATTCTGTTTCCCTTCCTAGATTCAATAGTCCAGGTCAAAACCAAGGGAAAGCTGCCACCTCCCCAGCAGGCACAATGGGGCCCTGTTTTCCCTTGGGAAAAAGAAACAAGGGGCCTAGAGGGCAAGGCAGTATCTCAAAACTGGGAAAGCGGTTGAAAGAGATCTTAACAGGGCTACTTTCCCCCAAAAAGTAAGGTGTGGCTTGTCTGAGTATTTCTGCCAGGAGACAAGACAGAAAAAGAAGTCTACAAGGAAGGAAGAGGTACCAGGCAGCAGGCAGAAACCAGGATTTTGCATATAACCTATGAAAGACAAGCAGCTAAATCTGTCTTTAGAACTAAACTGAGCTGCTAGGAGAACAGATCCAGGAGGACAAAAAGCAAATTGTCAGATAGGAAATGATACAGGAAGAAATTAATATATCCATGTTGTAATTTTCTGTATAGTGAAAACACTCTAAGGGAAGGGTTACTCTGTGCATCAGAGAAAGGACCTGCAGCAGTATCCAAACCCCTGTTCACAGTCAACATAATAAACATAAGAGTGGTAGGAAAAAGGGATGTATACTACCATTTGCTCAGATGATGGCTTGAAACATGGTGCCCACTGAAGCACAGTCAGAAAGGTGCAGACATTGCAATTGAAGAATTAAAATAACAGAGAAAACTACTAAAGATTTTGTTATCATGCTGTTTTCAAAATACTTTTGAAAATTAATAAGAAAAATTTTGCCTTTTTTTCTTGGTACATGAATGATGGAGTAACATCATCAAAATTATTGCATATCCTAACAGTCAGAGAAATAAATCCACAAAAATTCCAAATACGCAACAAAAAAAGTTGAGAAGTTTCACCATGTGCTTATTTGCTTTCATGATAGTGCAAAATGTTTTTCAGAATTCAAGAGAATGCTCATCACAAAAAAAAAGGCATGCAATATTTGAAACCTTAACACTTTTAGCTTATGACATTCCACTAAAATTACTGTCATCATAGAACACCCACTTTTCTTTTTTTTTTTTTCTGGGCCATAAAATATATATCTCCAAAACCTGATTTAGAATGGCAATTGAGTTTATCAGCTGTTAAGCACTTTTTCAGGATAACTCCACCTTAAACTTTTGAGATTATGCAGCTGCCAGAACCGTAAAAAGGCTGCACATTTCCACTGTTTTCGCCTAATCAAATTAAGAGACCAAACTATTAATATTCTGCTTACCTCCTAAATTCATTCCAGCTTGCAGACATTTCTGTAATCGACAGGCTGGGCAGTTCTTCCTTCGAATCTTATCAATTATGCAGTCATTCCTTCCCGCACACAGGTAATTGTGCTGTCCTGAATGGACCAAAAATAAAATGCATTATTAGAGGATATATTTACAGAATTCAAATTTGTTCTTCTCTGCTGTTCTGCAGTCATTTAAAGATTCTTATTAATGAAGACATTTCAAATTTCATTCTTTAGCCTTTCCAAATGATCTTGGTGAGTTGTCACAGGTCTTTATTAGGAGCATCTCTCCTTTTTAATTCAGGAAAAAGTTTTGGTGTGTCACTCTCAAGAGAGATCTCATTACCTTTTTTTTCTACACAACACTGGAGTTTTTCTTTTAGTGAAAAACAAACTATTAGTTTGAGCTTTTTCAAATCTTTTTACATGTACTGTATCACAAAGCACTCTGACAACTCTAAATTTTGGTACATTCTCATGCTCAAGAAGTTCAGGATATAAAGCAGAAACGCATAGCAGGGGTTAACTTTCCCAGTATATTCCACTCTCTTCAACCAGTTCACCAAGTACTTGATTGCTGATTTAATCAGTTACTTTCTATATAGCAGAAGGTTTCTAAATGGTTTACCAAAACAGGCTTAAATCACAACTGTATTATTTCATTTATGTAAAGCCCCACAGAAGCACTCCTGAAGAAACAGCAGGTATTTAATGCACAACATTTAGCAGAAGGGAAATACATGGCAACCAGGGAAATAAGCTGGCATTTGAGAACTTGGAGACTCAAAAGGCATTTCACTCCATGGGAGGAACACAGGTGGAGCAAACGGATGCAGTGTCTCAGGCAAGGGCACTCCCACGTGGACTTTTCAAAGCTCAGTGCTTGAATTTGATGCAGAAGAATAAAGGAAGCCAGGAGGGGTTGGTGTAGTGTGACAGCAGAAGCGAGAGGAAAAGATTATTTTAGGCGCCTTGATCCAGAGGTGGCACACAGGGATCTGGGGTGGCCAGAACAAATGTGCAGAAACCCCAGAGCTGTGAAAATAATGCTAAAGTTGACGCCAATGACCGAAAGGAGCAGGAGCTGTAGGAGGGGAGGAGAAGTCCAGGCAGAGCTCAGGATCAGAGCTGCACTGTAATGGGCACGGGCCAATGTGTGCGGGGAGGGGGAGCAAAGATGTAGCTTGATACAGGGACAGAGCTGCTGTAGGATAAGAGGTATAAAATATGTCTGCCAAGATATTTTCCATAATACACATATGTTTCCCCAGGGAAAGACAAAGAGAATATTCATGGGACACAGGAGACCTGGCTTCTGTTTTAGGTTCTTTCAGGAATTTGCCTTAAAATTTCAGATAAGTCGTTTTACATCTCTGCATCTGACTTCCCTTCCCCTTACCCAATGTTATCCATCTAGACAATGAACTGAAGCTTGAGTTGTTTCTTGAACCTCTTCATTGAGCACTTCCCACAAAGAAAAGCAATCTTATTTAAGTAAACTAAGTGTTACTGTAGTATCACAAAGGTATCATCATTTAGATGATGCTTTAGATGTTTAAAGAACAAGCAGATGGGGAAATAAGGGTTTTATTAAGGGACTTTATCTAGCACTGTGACACAGATGAAAAAGAATAAAACTTAGGCAAAATAATTAATGAATAAGTTACATCGGGCTTAAAATCAATAATACAGTGTAGTGACAGCACCAGTATCTATCAGCTGGTTTTTAAGCAGGCCTGCTAAACAAGAAAAACAAAGTTCTCAGCTAATCACAAAATGAAAACCTGCTCATCACACAATGTTTATTTTATGATGTGATCTATACAAAATCAGATACACACAGAAAGAGTCAACTTCATTCCTATTTGCATTTTTGTTCTGTACTGACTTGAGCACATCTCCCAAAGAACTATCATGCAGACAGCAGGAAAATAACATTAAAGGAGAAAACAAAAGCATTTTAAATGATGATATACAGCATAAAGGTGGTTTATATGCCCCTAGAAATACTAGCATACTATCCTTTCTTTGGGGGGGGGGAATGAGGGAAAAAAAGGTTATTTTCTGCCAGGAATGCAGGTACAATTGCTCGGTGCTGGTACAATGTCCTTTGTACATCATAGAGTAACTGCAATACCATTTTTAGGTTTCCACAGGCGGGTGCAGGCTATTAATATGACAAGTCAGATCTAACACTGCAAAATGAACCCTACTGCAGAATAACCCCAAAAGCAGTTTGCTCTACAAAACTGTACACCTGTTAAGTCAACATTTTTCACTATTGCTTTAAAAAGCTAATGGGCTTAATAAAAAGAAGTTAACATTTATGTACTGCAGAATAATGACTCGGGTTGCATTCTTAAATATTGTGGAAATGCTTATTTGATTCATATACTGTCACTGTGTAACTTTATAAGAAATATTCCCACAATAGCAAAATATTCCATAAGTCTCCCTTCAAATGATTTAGGTAGCCTGCAATTATTGCTTTCTGGCCTGTCAACTCTAGATCAGACAATTTCAGAAAACATAACTTAGCAAAGGTTCATCAATTTTTGAATCATGCACCTCTGAGTAATAATGTATGGTTCAAAATCTTGACAGAGTAGGTATCAGATTCTTTTCTTTTGCTTTCTAAAAAGCAAAGATCAATTATTCAATTTTTTTAATTAAAAAAAAATTATATAATCTCAGTCATCTTAAAGCTTACATTAATGGAAGTAACTTGAAAACCCTTAAAAAAACCAGAACGGATCAACACTCCAGCAAACCCTCTATGCAGAGTACAGCTAAAAAAAATAACAGACAATTTTTCAGTTAAAAAGTTTGTCATCTATAATGAAAAAAATGGCTTCAGATTTCCACACAATCAAGTATGGAATATTTAAAATAAAATCAATTTTGTACAGTAAGTAAAAGCAAAGACACTCATAATGAATCAGTACGTCCCATTTGTGTAGCTTGCACCTCTCCAAGGCCCCTCAACTTCAGAATCAAATCAAAACCCCACATATCTGAAACTGATGCAGCACTCTTAAGACCTCTAGGGTTCTTCAGGATCTCAATGAGGTGATGGAACCATCCTGAAAAGAGGGTGATGTTCTTGTGGTGCTAGATCTCCGACTTTTTCAAGAGTTGTATCGATCTTCTTGTGCGGTTTGTGTTTAGCTTAATCCTGTTGTTCTTTTTATCCTGTTCAATCACCCACAAGTGGGCTGGAAAGTGACAGAGTAGGTATTGATTTTCATCTCCCATGTGCTAAATGCCTTAAGATAAAAGTAATTTTTATATATGCCATCATTAAGTGCACTTACATGAGCTAATTCCTGTTCCATCTAAAATACTGAGTTACAAAAGATGGGAGGAAAATTTTCTGTTCAAAATAAATAATGAATAGGTACTACACAGTTACACACTAAGAAGAAAGGGAGATCTGTCCTGTTAGCAGTAGAGCTACAGGAAAATTAAAGTTTACATCTTCCAGGTTACTGTGCCACTACATACTATGGAATGACACATCCAAATGTACACACAAAAACACTATATGTTTCTAACTCTCTCACCTCTGAAGACTCTCTAATTCCTTGCTTTTTATAGGCTTACAAAAGAAAACAAAAAGGAAGTAGTCATGAAATCCAGCCTTCCCTCTTACTGCATTTTCTTGAATAAGCAAAATTCAGCAGCAAAGGAGGGGAGAAAAGCAGCTGCTCTTATTTGGCTGATGAATTAGGCTACAGCAGAAGTTGTGCCTTTCCCCATTTTAAAACTCCACCAGAGTGACTGAGCCACCAGTCCCAAAACTTGACTTGCTAAGATAAACTTATGTACATGTGCAGAGCACTGCTGCACTCCTTAAGGGCGGCCACACTTCCATACAGGTAAGGCTGCAAAAAGAGCAGGATATAGATATTTCTTGTCAGTATAATTTCTGTTACTGTCTATGGCAAAATTAGAAAATTACAGAAATTTCTGAAACATTCCACATGTTTTATCTTCCTCCTAAAAATCCTTTTTTTCACCCCCATGTTTTTGAAGTCAAAGTCAGGAACTGCAAGTCATTAACTAGTATTCTACATTTCTGCTCTCCTGTTAAAATAGCAACTACTACGATCAAATGTTAAATTTCGTAAGGAAAAAAGGTATAGTGCAGGAAGAGGATCCAAAGAATGTTTAACTCAAGCCCACTCATAGAAGCATGATAAGACTAGGTTCACAGTTCAGGCAGGGTTTTTCTTTTCTTTATATTTGTATTAAAATCTGAGGAAAGGTAGTCTGCAACTTTCCTACAAGCCCTACATGATTAGGCTAGTGATTAGCCATACTTGAAACTGGGTGGTTTTAACTTTAAATTTCATCCAAATGGGAATACTTTTTGCAACTGAAAGAGACGTTCACACTTCCCCTAAGACATACACAGTAATAGATCACCACCTTCTCAGAACAATCTCCTGCCTATCAAAAGATTTATGTTCCCCATTTCTTTGCTGGACTAAACAAATCCAGTTCTCTCAATCTTTCCTCATAGGTCATGTTTTCTAAATCTGTCGTCATCCCTCTTATTCTGCTCCAGCTTCTTTCATAAAACAGAGAGCATTTTTCTTGCCGAGTTTCACCATCACTAAGGCCAATAAAATGGTTATTTCCTGCATCTTGCACACAACAGCCCTGCTAATGCAATCCTGGACCAGAGCTGGCCTTTGGCAATGGCATTAGGCTGTTGACTCATGCTCACTTGTGTGCCACTAACAACCAGTGCCTCTCCTGCGGCACTGCTGCCTTCCACACGTTCTTTCCTGATTTTACCTGGGCAGGCAACTCTCTTTTTGCCCCTCTGCTAGAGCTACACACTCACTGCAAAAGCCACTGAGAAAGGGAAAGAAAAAGTCCGAAATTCACTCCGCGTACAAGGTCTGAAACGGGAGTGTGCTTTTGGGTCCCAAGACAAAGACATGATTGAGGAAGCCTCGCAAAAGGGTAGGAGAGTGAGAAAACAGGAGTGGCAGCTGAGGACCAAATGAAGCAGAAGTAGTTTGAAAAAAAAACCTCAGCTTTTAAAATAGTGTCTCACTGAAGCGCATCAAAACGCATGTAAAATTTTCCTTCTTCCTCCACAATGAGAATTAATCCTTTGACTCAGAAAACTGCAGGTAAAATTGTCTTCTCCTTGCAGGCTGCCAGAAAGCCAAGCCTTCTTCCAGGGTTTGAGGAGGGAGGAGCTGGAAGCCACCTCCAGGCCCTGCTTTGCAGACCTGCAGTTAAGAGCTAGAATCCCTTTCAAAAGCAGCTTCCGGGCTGGAATAAGCGCTTAGTTTCTCCATATTTCCCAACTGGGAAGATTACCTCCACAATAATGGATATGTATAATATTTCTTATTTCTTAACACTGTCCCTTCCCCTTACCCACCAGCCTGTCACACTGCACGAGCCTGTGCATCCCTTCCAACCTGAGCTACAGACCTTCCCTGCTAAAGGAAAGACAAAGCAAACATGCTGCAGAAAATCACCAGGATTTTCTGAGGGAAGCCTCTCACCTCAAGAATATCTGGTCAGCAAACAGAACTTAACATCAGGTTGTTCTGCTTTCTTATATAGCCCAGATCAAGGGTTTTTCCTCCTACAGCAAGAAATCACATAATCTGCACATCCTAAACTCTCGTTCATGCTCCCTGTGATGTGATATGTTCCTTTCAACCAGCTCCGAAACCCTCACAGATTTTGTGGAATGGATGTTGCCTCTGTATCCATATAAGTTCTTTCAATTAATAAAAATAAACTATTTCTACCCTTTAATGGCCAGTATACAAACAAAATTACTGCTAAGACTTGCCACAATTATTTTCCATACACAGAAAAGGATTTCCTATTTGACAGGAGTTGTATCACACTATCAAGAAACAAACTGCATATACCTGAGGTTTTTATTTCCCCATCTGCAGTAGGCAGGTACTCTCAGATAGAGCAGCACGATAAGCACGATGATGAATCTCTTTCCAAATTTCAGTTTTCACAAAGCCTCTATTTCTTGAAATTAAAAAAAAAAAAGAAAATGCCTGCTAGTCAATGGAAATCAGAGCTGCATTTTCATTTCAAAGGCCCATTTGTTATACAGTTAAGGGAGTGTTTTCTGTTTTTTTTTTTTTTTTTTTTTTTTTTTTTTTTAAAGCAGTTGACAACTGCCCAGCAACAGCAGCCTATGTTTGCAGTCACTATTTTAGGCTACATCACATGTCAATTACATAACCTTGTTTTACTGCTCTTGAACTGGTTCGAACAACCTGGGAAACAGATTAGGGCAGTCCCTCCCAGCCCGCCATCCATCCACGTGCAACGGCGGGACCTGTCCCCCACCACTGCTCCAAAGGCTGCACCCACGGCCAGTCCCTCTCTCCATAACTAGTTACTTATTGCTAGACCCACCTGAGACATTGGATAATTAACTTCCTCAGCTCTGTTTAAACCAGTCCAGTCTAACCACGGCAAACTAATAAACTTGATTCCTCATGCTGAGATTGATGTGTAAATTCAGAATAGGCTTATAAATGCCACAGCCATGGTACAGAACTTAGATATGAACATTGACCCTTCATTTTATACAGCAAATGCTCAGGGTTTGTATTTAAGATACTGAATCTCAGGGTTTCCCAAAATTCAGTCTGACTTCAGGGTCTATCTCCCTTATTACTCCACAGCCTCTATCATTCCCAGACAACATGCTTTTTGGCTGCAGACAAAGGCTGATCTGACAATCACTCAAGCTGACAATACTGGTCTATTATTAACATTATCACATTATGCTTATAGCATAGGTATAAACTAAATCCTTCCCTGAAACAAGAATTTAGAGTTTTACCTCCTTTATAATAAATTAGAGGCTTAATTAAAATTTGCTTTTACTTTGGCAAAATATTCATCACATCTGGGATATTTCCTGCTTGCTTCTCATTCTAAATTACCTTCTGCTACTTCTAGATCCCAAGATATCTTTCAGTTTCTTTACCCTTTTATCTTACTGGATTATTTTTTAGCTACCATTTTAATGATATTTTCATAAGTCTCCTTACTTTCTACTCCCCCCTCCTTTTTCTTTCCTTCAATAAAATTTATTTTCCAACCATTTTCTTTACCTACTTTCATCCTCAAGACTTTTACCCCTCCCCTGTTCTATAAACTCTTTCTTCAGTCTTCACGTTTACCTTCTAAATGTATTATTTCCTCCATTCAGCCAGTAACTGGTAATTTCATATTGTACATTTACAGTTTAGTAAAAGGTATGGCTACATCTGATTTAATATACCCAAGCAAAGTATACTAAAATTACTGATGACAGGGATAAAAACAGTGTTAACAGCACCATTTCCTGCAGGGTCTAGAAACCCCAGTTTGGGCCTATTTAAAAGCACAGGCACATCCGTTGGTGCTCACAGATGAACTACCAGAGCTTCCTCCGACAGTGACCACAGATATAAGGCTGATTCCCCTTTTTTCTGGAACTGAAGCAAGGAGGGCTGTGTTCCCTGATGCTTAATAAGCATAACACTTTCCAAATTACCATATTGTTATGCCCTTCCTATGTACACCAAAGAGCACAAACTCCAGTTTTCTGCCAGTTTTGAAATGAAGACTGTCTCCTGCTCCTTCACGTTCTCCTGAAACTTGCTTTCACACTGGGCTGAGACCAGGTTAACAAAAACAATTGGAACGGTCTGGTGATCCTGGCAAAGGAGACGAGAAGTCATCAAAATGGTTCTCACTCACTATTTTAAGCAGACTGAAAGGGCACCGATGAGAGGGATCAAGGAGGGAGAGGAAATTTGGCAAGGTAGCATGGGATGTAGCCCAAAAGAGGCTACTATTTTCTGCAGGAGAAACCATCCAGCAGGGACGAAACCTGCTAACGACAGCGAGACAAGTGATGGTGAAAGTATTTGTATACACATCACATTTGAGGTCCATGGGCACATTTTCTTATGCCATGCTTAAAATACAATGCAGAATTTTGAAAACCCTCCAAGCCTGTGCCTGGTGCTCCAACCATCCTCTTATCCAGACAGAATGAGCCCACCACCATATGATATGCCCCAAACTGGTCCTGAAACCATCCCCAGGGGCTCCCACTGTCACCTCCACGGAAGGCAGAACTCATGCCAACCAGCCGTATCAACAGTCGGTCACAGAGGACAACCAGGGCCTCCTGAAATCCGGAAGACCTAAGTAAGCTTCCAGTTCAGTTTGTTGGAAGTCTGAACACAACCGCATGATGGACTATGAGATAATTCCCTTTTCATGTGGTCAGAGAAATGCTGAATGATGCTAGACAGCAGAGAAAAGGAATAGGAAAAGTATCTGATCTTTGCAAAGCATTTCCGATTCAGTGAGATCACACAGCACTGGAAATCTGTTTAGAAGGAAAACCAAGGAAAAATATCTACAAATACCAGAATAATCATGTTATTGAAAGAAATCATTTGTTTCTGTTTTGAAACTAGTTTTCAGTTCAATTGCTTTTGATTTTAGATTATAATGGATACAGTGATACCGAGAGTGAGAATTAGAGCTTTAGAGGATGCTGTTTTGACAAAAATCACACATCAAATGCTTTACAGCATTTCCTCTCACAGCAAGTTTCCAAATTTCCACTTTAGCTTAAATTTTAACTGAATATTTTTGAAGTCTTTAGATGTTGTTATCTGCAGAGTAGTGCATGTGACAGAGATCATGTTGCATGCATGATGTACACTTTTTCTTTCCCATGCTAAAAATCTGATAAGGCATTCCTGACATGCTACAAATTTCAATGCACTTTAGTGGAAAATTTCAACGCACAGGAGATGGTCTAAAAAGTCTGGAAAGACTTTTTAAATAAGCATCATGCAAAAGTCTTAAATTGCAACTGAAATGCCCTTCCGTTTTTGCTGATAAAAAGTGGCCAACCAATCTGCTACATTCACATACGCGATGTAGTAACCTGCTCTACAAATAGCTCACTGTTACAACTGGATTTCAGGAAGTACACAGTGTAAAATCAGATTTGTGTGAAATACCAAGTTCATTCAAGGAAATGCTCGAGAGGGTGTGGGGGGCGTATTCTGGAATATGGAGTGCTAATTTGTAATGTAAGGATTTCTGAATGACTCTCTGGCTCCCTGAGCCATGATCCTTCAGTGAATACTATACTGAAAATATTCACCTCTACAAAATTATCTGTATTTGTAAGCACACATGAGGCTGAAGCCTGTTACCCTCTGTTCATTCCTTCAAACTGCTTAGTTTGCCCCACCATCCTGCTGATACTCTCACGTATCAAAATGTCTTTGCAGCAATAATACAGAACAGGCAAACTAAGAGAGAACTTCTCGTAGGACAGACACAAAAATAAGATGCACGACATTATTCTGTGTTTTTTCAACTCCATTTTATAATTTGCAATTCAAGGTTGACTCCACTAAGATGCATGCTATTTATATAAGATATTACTAGAAAAATAGGCAGTTTGTTTCACAAAGTAAAACTTTCCACAACTCTTGATCTCCATGAAAAAATGTTCTGTTAATTTTTTTTTACACTAGCTACCCTTTGGTTTTTGCAAACATTCTGAAGCTCAACTCTGCTATGTTCTTGCATTTAGCATGCTCAGCAGATCATAAATTTTATTCTGTGTGAATGACACATTATCTTCAAAGCATATTTTTCTCTTGCATTTTTCATGTACAGTTTACTACAGCTCAGTCTGGAAATATGCTAAATTTATAATAATGAATATTATTATGTATAATAGCAGCAATTTAAAATATTGCCAGCACATACGTTGACAAATATTTTCTTCTAGAACCCTGGTCAGTAATAATTTTCTTTTAAAGGCTGCAAGCAATACTATCACAACAGAGCCTATTAGAAGTATCTATTGAGATCCCAAACACAGAAATGTTGACCAAAGTAATATCAGATGCTCACCAAAGTGAACTTAAAAGTTCTCTGCACTTGTTTGCTGACTTTTTGAGAAGGGGTCTGTTTTACCCTTTGCAATAGGTACTTGTCTGCCTATTTATTTTCTTCTTTTTCTCTCTCCATTTGTTTGTTTTTATCAGGAATCTCAGCTCTGTTATCCAGATGAATCTGAAGAAATACTCAGAAGGAAGAGGATTAGGGGATAGCAGAAAGAAGATCTGACAATTATAATGAAATTTCACAGTATGTTTACTGTTAAAATACTACAACCACCTAAAACAAAAGGTGCAAAGTAGCAGAAAGGGTATTACACCAATTATGATTGCTATTTCCATCTTTAATTGGATGAGCAGGATTTTCCAAGTACCACTCCCCAAAGCAGGTGCAGAATTTCAGGGCTGGGAAGCCACAGGCCCTTGTCCACAAAACCCCTGAACGGGACCTGGAAACATCTCCTTCACCCTTGCCTTACTCATCTGACCTCCAGAGGCTGAGCAAAGTATCACAGAGCAGCAAAAACACTGATGAATCAAAGGTTTGTCTAATTACCCCAAATTTTATTGGAGATGATCTCAGAAGTGATGCCCCAGGACCCCCTTCAGCCAGGGATGGTGGATCTGACACCTTAGCCGTGGTACCAGCACCTGAGTGACCTCAAAGCAAGAGCAAAGCTTGCCTTTCAGTGGCAGCAGCCACACCGGGTGCCGGACCCATGCCTGCCTTACTGCACCTTTTCAACAGGAATTGCAATTTGCTTTGCCACAGAAAGTGACCTTTCATAGTGGAATCATTCTAGGTCCTGAGCAACTGAAGCCATAGATTATTTGATCTGCATCTGACATTTTTGACACATATAAAGTTGCCACAGGAAGTTAAAAACAAATAGACTAGTCATCTTCTTTTAAAGCACACAAAACTTTTCAGACGCATAATTCATATGCCAGAGTGACACCTTGAAGGGATAAGACTTTCTTTTCATTAGAAGGGAACGGATATTCAGGTAAAATTGAATAAGTGAAATTTCAGCCCAAATGACGTCAGCCACTGAAAACAAAACTGAAAAAAAGGGGCATAGGACCACAGGAATAAAGGCATCTTGGGGCATAAATACAATACCACCAAGACATAAATCACTTTTTTTTATTTTGCTTTCAAATATCATTCTGCTGAATTGATGCAATTGCTGTTTCAAAATTTGTTGTGCTCGGTGAAAACTAAACAATTAATATTTAATTTATATCCAGAATTCACCCCTGGATTAGGGTAGCTGTCCCTCCACGTTATGTATCCTTACCCTTTGCATTCAATACATTTAAGAAAAACAAAACAGAAAACTCCTCAGTCTATTCACAATTAATTTCATAATGGGCAGGTCTGAACACAGATTTCTTAGAGTTCTAGTTCAATTTTCATAATTAAAATCCTTGTAGTGCCGAGCAGATTGGACTCATTTTAGTTTCCTGCAAGTAGCTATTTAATACAAACTCACGTGAACTGAAATGTCATTGCTTACAAGAAGTGTATCAACAGCACAAAAATACTTTGGATTAATCTTCAGAAAATACAGCAATTTTCTCATTAAAGGGACAGGAGCCAGCCATTGCCAGAGCTCAGTTTCTTCAGCAACAGCTGCTGGATCTAAGGCTTGCAAGAGAGGTCAGTGAAGGAGAGGGATAATGAGGGTGGTGGTCACTTGGTGTAAAGCCATAGTATGAGCTTAACCACAGTTCTCGTGGTTGCCAACGTATTTTTGTATTCTATAAATTGTGGGTTTCACTACTGGCATCAAAAGCCATTGTTTTATCTTGGGAAAATGATAGTGACTAAAGGCAAAATCCACTCGTCTGAAACATGTTTTGTGAGAAAAAAAATTATAAAATTTGCACTAAGAAAAAGGAAATTTTAAAAAGGTCGCTAACATAAAAAAACCAATCTACTTTCTACTTGTGCCAGATTTCCTTGTGATGTATTGCATCCCAATTTATAATTATGAGAGGATAATCCAGTTCTGTGCTTTTCCTTATACATTCCAAATTTGCTAGGCTCTGTTTTGCCATCTTCAGAAGTAACTTTGAAACTGCCAGGCAACAGCATTAAAAACCTCCCTGAAAAGGTACACTGAAAACACACGAAGAAAAGATCAAAATGAAAATTGAAAGCAGATGCACTTTATGTACTAAAAGGTTTTTCCACTTTGATAAGTGAATTATAATGAAGTGTGGCACCATGTTTCATACAATTTATTAATCCAGTCCCACTTATTTACACTCTGAAACAGCATAATGATTTCAATGTTGGAGCACAGCCAAAACTCACATGCAGAAATAATTAAGAAGTTATGTGGAAAGATTGGTCTTTGCTGGTTTTCAGGGGGTTTCCAAAGAGACACACCAACTTTCAGTTAACCAGAAGACCAAAGTTAAAGTAGCTGTAACACGAGACAAAGTGCAGAAGATGATCATAGCAAAGCTTCTCCTCTGAAAGAAGCAAAGCATCATCCCCATGGGCTTTCTAGGGCTGCCTGAAGGTCCACACTTTCTCCTGTACTAGTGTTTTTGGTAAGGCAAAGTTGAAACTAGTCCAAGGGTACAAAGCCATTTATACCTGGTACAGTCAAGCAGAAGACACTGCAGGATAGGAGTGACAGTGCTTTACCTCTGTTTTTCCCAAGGTTAGATGTCTACACCAAGTAAAAGGGGAAATCAGGCCGTCAGTGTACAAAACCCACCATTTCTTTTCAGAAAAATATAGTGCTGGTTGGCAGTTCCCTCCTGGGCACAGCACACTCTTGCTGCCTCTAGGAGCATCCTTACCCCTTGTAGTTCCAAGGTAATGGTCCCTGAAGATGTTGATCCACCCAGTAGGTCATGAATACTTACTTTAAAGGGTGAAGTACACAAATATGGAAACACCGTTGGGAGATGCACCCATGCAGAAAATGTATTTTATTTATTCAGTGATGCACAATGCCCAGTTCATTTTAACCACTACACTTCTCATCCACTAACCTCTCTTTACTCCTATTCCTCACCTGAAAAAGCTGTTTATACAGTGAGTAAGAAATCTAGAATCCACTTCATTGTTATTATCTGGTAAGATTTATGGGATGAAAAGACCCTACACCAATTCTGTCATTAGGAATTTCTACAGCAAATTCCTACTGAGAATAAGTGACAGCCAGATTCAAACAGTTTATCACACCGTGAAGAGATCCTGTGAAGTATCAGAGGGACTACTGCTTATTTTGATCTTTTCATTGGAAGTAGGAAGAAAGGAGGAGGAGTTGCCAGCATAAGTATGGAGAGAAAAATAATACAAAAGGGTGTAGTGAAACTGGAAGCAAAGACAGGAAACAAGTAATAAAATTGCAGTTGGAAAAAATGCTGCAGCATGTACCAAGAGAGAAATCCAAAATAAAGAGTTAACAACAAGGCACAGTAACAATGCAAAATTTGGAAAGCATCACCATCAAAAGACACCTAGGAATGAGAGGATAACCTGCATGTAAGAAGCAATGCAGTAGAGGAGAATTAAGAGCCAATAATACCCCTGGCTCTTTATGTATAAGCATTACACAGTGGAGCAGCCTGGCATGGCAGTGCTCTCTTTATGCATTTCTTTTGCAGCCACACCTGGAATATTGTATGCAGTTCAGGCACTTCATTATTGGAAGATATAAACAAACTGGAGGAAGTCCAGAGAAGTGGAACGGAAATGATTAGAAGCCAGAGGGACTGATTTACCAAGAAAATTTAAAGTAGCCCTTTGCCCGCCTGTAACTTCTCTGATAATTAGAGACGGGAAATGATAACAGCCTAGTTCAAGTCTCCAGTCATGTGCTTTAAGCCCTTTTGCCTTGGGCACCTAAGCATGTGCCCAGTTTTAAGAATGCAGAGTACACAAAGATTTTGACCTGATGATGAGAATAAGATTAAAGAAGGAAAAAAAATTTAGGCTACATACGAGTGAAATCCTCACAGGAATTAATTATGACTAAATGAGCTACCATAAAAGATGGAGATTGCTTCAAATTTCACATTTTACTGTTGAGAGTGAAAAGAGTTATTCACATCTAAAGTTTATCTTCCGTGAAACAACAGGACTGTTCAACATGAACAGCATTACCCATGTACACAAGACTTTGCCACAAACATATAGCATCAAGTTAATCTGCCCAGGTGAAGAGATACGATTAGGCAAACATTTTTACCTTACTGTGTAAGCCAGATGGAATGGTTCTGAAAAATAACAAATTATATCCCAGCAGGAAAGTAACTGGATTCACCTAGCTCTTCACACACTGACATTGCTGGGAAGTAATTTTTAGGAAGGCAGCATTTTATATAACTGTTGAGCTGTCAGCAGGGCTCTACTGAAAGACACTTTAAAAGTCATGTAGTGATTGCCAGGGCCTGATCCAGGGAATGGGCGATTACCGTTCACACACGTTTTGTATGTCACCTGGGAAAAACTCCTCAAAACAACCAACCACAAAAAAAACCCCCAAAAAAACAAACCAAAAAAAAAAAAAGCAAAGCCCAGCTGCAGGCAGTCTGCAAACAACCCTGCTGGGATGTAGCCTGCTATATAATCCCCAAACAACATTCCAGACCAATGCCACGTTTGGGCCCATAGGATTCCCGAGCCTCTCAACCGATAGACAAGGCCTCCCAGAAACATTACCTTAAAGGTAACCCTGTGCCCCCACTCCTCATCCCAAGCCCCCTAGTTTGGTCTTAAAATCACTTCTTGATGCTCCAAATAAGCAAAGTTCGTAGTTCCTCTCTGGAGAAATACCCTGGACAGATTCTTAGATCATAAATGGGGAGGAAAAAAAAATCAGCTACGGAAGGCAAAAGAGAGGTCTGCAGTGTTTTCTGGAAAGTCAGCATTTGTTAGTAAAATTATGTTGGATATGCATACCTGAATAGCACGCTAGCCTAGGCTTTTGTTTATGCAGCAATGCAAGCTTTGCAACATTTTTATAATTCAACATTTTTCTGCAACCTACATTTAGACTTATGAGAATGAGATAAGAACTGGCACAAAGTCAACAGGTCTCAGCTTCAGTGCATCAGTGCCTTGATTTTATATTATGATTTTTTTTTTTTGTATGGACTTAATGCAGTACAGTTTTAAAGGTTTGGCAGAAGGTAAAATGACTATGTGGTTGATCATTGCTTTCACTACTTACAAAGTGGTACCTATAAGCCTGAGAGTCCTACTCCAGGAACTTTTTTTCCCCATTCTTTGTATAGTATGTGTCAAAATGAGTCTACAAATTGGTTGAAATCTGTCAAAAACCAAATTATCATCAGTGAATATGGTAGGTCTACATATAGTTAAGCTTGCCTGACACTTCTCATTTTAAGACCTCATTTTCTATTGCTTATAACTTTACCACACATTAGCAGTTGGGGCTGAAATTTTCCATGCTGTATGTCTGCCTCAGGCTGAATTTTATTTTGCGAGTATAAGAATGTATCAGCTAGAAGCCCCAAGCTCGGTGCAAAGTAAGTTTGTGAATAAGGGTAGGGAGGAACATGTTGGTTTTCTCCCGTGTTACATATTTCACAGACATATTTGAGAAGCTCAAGAGCCTTCACACTTTGAGACAGACCCTTTGAAGCATCACTGCTCTGATACCACAGATGTGCCTTTTGCCATCTCATACATTATCACTTAAAATTATAACGGATCACAGTATAAAATACTGAAAAGTTGCAGTTTGTACGTGATATGATTTGCAAAGGTTTTGGTGGAGGTTGGCTGCCAACCTCCAAAGTTCCCTTCTGCAAAGAGCATGGACCAGGGCAGCGGGTCTGAGCTGAGCTAGTGCTCCAGCCACCTCTTCCATGTGCCAAGCAATGCTTTGGCACAGGGACTCCATGCAGAAAATCCCCATCACACTCTCAAGACGCAGCAAGGGAAAACCTTGGAGGAAAGAGGAATAAGGCACAGGTTGCAAAAGCAAAGGGAAGCAAAGAGGAAGGCAAAAAATAAGTGTCTACTAAATGCATTGAGCCTGATCTGTCACACCCACAACTTGATTCTTCTGAGTGTTTAGGATTTTTAAAAGAGATTGATTTCCAAGGAGGCTGACTACCCCCAGGTTGGGGTACTGATCTCCATGCGAGGCAACTGGAGCCAGGTGCCCGTGCACACAACTGCTGCTCTGCCCACAAGCTTTCATGGTTGTTGGGACTTCATTTGTTGAGCCTGTCTGAGGGGGAAAGCCCAAAACAGCCTGATGTCATGCTCTGCTGCTCTCTGTAAGCATAGGGAAAACAGCTAATGGCAACCATAGAAACTTAAGGATGCAAGATAGACCTCAAGAATCACTGTTTGGCCCCCAAGAGACTTCTAACAGAAGTAACCCCCAGGGTACTTCTACATGGCCTCACAGTGGTCTATCACATGCTGCTGTAGTAGGCGAGTGCTACACCAAGAGATGGATGTTCCCCATATATCCCATTTCACCTCTCCCACTTTGACCCACGTGCTCCTGAGAAGAGCAGAAGACGTTACAGCAGTTCCACAGTACTTGATATGCTGTGCTTGTACAGGGGACTGAAAAATTTCCCTCATAATCTGAAGTTCAGCTTCAGAAGTTAAAAAAAATAACCTTAGAAAACGTGACAACCACTGACTTTTAATTTATGTTCTCTACTTTTCTAAAACTTCACAGGAAGAGGAAATGGGATTTTAAGATCCTAACCACTGAGCAGAGCAGCTCTGTAGGAGCAGGCTCTGTGCTCCCACTCCTGCTGTGCAGTCCCAGCCTGCCCCCTCTGGCTGGGAGGCAGAGCCAAGCACACCCTATAGCTGAAGGGGGGCAGAGGAATGTGGGCTCTCTCCCAGGGTACACTCCCTGCCCAGCCCTTTCAACTAGGGGGTAACTTTTGCCCACCTCGCCATGGGTGCCCACTAGCCAGCAAGGCCATCCACCACAGCAGCAAGAGTGATATCCCGTTTATGGGAAGCCTGCACGAACCAAAGCCAGTAGTAAAACCACAAACCTGAGAAAAAGAAAATTAGAAGTATCCTTTAACATGAATTTGTGAACCAGCATCATCAGAACCTGCAAGTAAGGGTTATTATGGCAGCTTCTGTATCTGCAAGCAAAAATTAAACTACAGCACTTAGGAGAGACATGGATTACTGAACCATCAAAAAATGTTTGATCTGGGGAGTTCCAGTGCTGCATCCACACGTTACACCATGGTTGTTCTAAACTCCTAGAACCGACTTTGCCAAACCAAGCAATGTTTTCCTGCACATATGATTGCTTTGACTTTAATTAGGTAACTGGCTCAGTGGTTTTGATTGTTTCAATTGGGTAAACACGTGACAGGGATTGATGTATAATTAAGATGAGCTTTAAAGATAAGTGTTCACGTTTAAGTGGTGGAGCAGACACATTTGTCGCTGCCCGAGGACGAAAGAGTAGAAGCACAAGTCGAAAGAGCTCCTCTCTTTGTTCAGTCAGTGATTGCTGACCTCTGTTTTTAATTATTCCTAGGAAGTGGTCAGTTAACCCTCATCATTAAGCAATAAACCATGACAGAGAGCGCTGATTAATGTGCTGCTCACCAATAGGGTCAGGCACGAGGAGAAACCCACGTCGGGCTTCTGGCAGTTTTAAATGGCCATTAGTTACAGTTGTGCAAAATGAAATTAACCCAGCTAATCGAGCACTGAGAAGCCACGGTTCTGCTGAGGGTCAAGGGTTCCCAGGAAACAAAAGGTACAGTATGTTTACATGCCATGGAAAAAAACCAAAAAACTCCAAACCCTGACAGGCTGATTAATGAAAATGAATACATACAATAAATTTGACCAAACAGTGAATAAACATAATACCTGCACTGCACATATTTACTGAGAAAAAGTCCAGGGGGAAAGAAAAGCAATAGGATGACTTCAGCAATCTTCTAAAACATGCTCCAGGACAGCTACTGCACTGCTGCAGATGACTCTGTTTAGACCTCTGTTTCCGAAATCCTTTCTGACTGCCCTCCTACGCAGACAGGTTTGCTATTTTACCCCTTTACAGACTCAGCAACATGGCTCCTAAGTCCCTCAGGCCTTGTTTATCACACATATTCCTCACGTTCCCAAATGCATTTGCTGTTTGTAAACCCTTCTCCGATCAGACCCAGAGAGCTGAGGAAGCACACAGAGCAAATGAAAAAAGCACAGCAGAGACACACAAGCCAAACATGCACACGAGCACATGCCAGCTCAGACTCTGACAAAGACATGATGGGCTTGAGCACCAGGGTTTTTTTCTGAACAAGTATCTTCCTCTCACTTTAAATTTAATCTTCCTTTATTGGTCTTGGCAAGACCCACTGTAAGGCGTGACCTCCATGCCTGGAACGGGAGAAATGTTTTTTGCTGTGGCCCACTCTGTGCCCCTTCCTGGGTGCCAGAGGCCCTTCTCCTCTCTTTTTCTAAACCTTTGTTTCTGATCTGATTTCAGCTGAAATCTTAAATTTGTCCCATAACTGGACGGAAATAGTTTAATTTTAAGGATTTCCCTCACTTCTTCAGTTGACAACCTTCATTTTAAGTGAAACCTCCAAGAAATCCACATGCATACTGATTTTGGATTATGGATTGCATAATCCACATAACGTGCATGCATATGGATTTCGGATTAGCCCCACCTGCATTATCTGGCAATACTTTAGATCTATCTTTGACTGTGGAATCTAAGTGCACACCTTTGATTGCAGAAGCAAACACAGCATTTCCCACTTATTCCACTGTGGAAAAAAAAGGGTGTTCTTGCATAGTGAGCTTGTTATTGAAGGCTTCAAGGACACAACGAATAGTGACAGTAACAAGGCCTTTCTCCTGTTCATAGTGAAATGGTAACAGAACATACAGTGAGTGTGAGAATGGTAATAGGAAGGGATGAAATGAATGTCAGAAAGATGATACTGTCCTTCAGTTCTCTATTTCTGGAACATTTTCTAACTCAATGAAAAAAGGGATGCTCAAGTAAGCAAATTTACCTAAATACTGTCCAAAAACCTTCTGCTGCTCAACTCTGTTCTGTCTCATCGCAGAACTCTTTTAGCATGAACTAATACATATGTTTTGCTTGTACTTTTATGTCCTTCACTTTTTCATAAGCTTTCCACGAAGGATCTTTTATTATTAAACAGTCAGTGAAAGAACTCATCCTTGTCATATTTCCTCTTCCTACTTTGAAATGAATAATTAATAAGGAATAATTGCTAGGTATTCTGTCTCAACTTCTTACATGGAAGTGGATTCCTTCAGAAAATAGAAGTAAAACAAGAAAAAGATACAGCTTGGTGCGTCCACTGTATCCAAGTGCTTGCACTATTATCCAGCACCCTAATTTATTTAATAAAGCTGTATGCAATGTTGCTGTATTAAAATATACTGTACTTGACAGACTGCCTGCTGCCCTACATTCAGCACAGAGTACCTGCATGATGACATTGCAGAAGTACAGAATATGAAATATCACTTGTAGTTCTCAGGACTCTTTAAACCACTTGAAAATCTAATATTCAACTGGCTGTCTGTGTGCACCTTCATAACAACCACCCTCCCCAAACAGAAATGAATGTACAACCTGATAGCTTCATTCAGGAATATGGTGCTATCACTGCAGGAATACTGTCTTCCTGTTATTACTAAAAAGACTGAAAGTAAAAGACATAATTTTTAAGTAGGTTAGTGTCTTTTCATTCCCTTTTTTTAATTTTTATGAATAGTTTAGTATGCTAGTGCACACAACCTAAGAAGTACTTATTATTATTTTTTCCCAATAGTCCATCATTATCATTCTGTTGTGTCAGAGAAAATTAGCACCTATCACTTACATAATTTCAAGCAGTATTGTTAAGAGTGGAATTTGCATGCATGATATGGTGTATAGGCTAACACAAGTCCATTTGCTACGTCCACGTGGTAAAATGGATGAATAAATAATTGAATGCTTAGCTCCAAATATATAATTATTCTTAGAAAAAAAATTAGAGCATGAGTCTGTGAAAATACATGTAATAATAATCATCTACAGCTAAATACCCAAGACAAAAAATGCCCTTTCAGAAACGGAATGATATAGTTGGATTCCTGAAATGTTTATAGAAAACTTGCATAAAAGCCCAACTTTTGAAAGTACAGAACTATGGCACTTCTTCCCCACCGGCATTAGCTTTAAATTAAAAATGTTCTCCCAGCCTAATCAAGAAGAGTCTCATCAGAACTTGTGCAGAGCATGGAAAAGGTTTGTAAACCTTCAAACCACGGTTCAACTTGTTCCTGGTAGAAGAACCATACAGCTCAGTTTTTCAGCTCTGTTCCCACACATCGTATCGTTTGGTCTCTCCCTAAGAAAGTAAAGTTACCTTTTTTAATGCCATCTATCACCCTGCTCTGAGTTGCAAGAATTGTTTGCCATATGTCTCCTTCCAACACCAGTCCCTGTTAGTTACTTGTTACATGAGGGAGCAGGTTTTGCAACAGTGAGTTCGAAACATCAGGTCCAGGCCTTTTCTGTATTAAAGTGCAACATAACCTGATTTCCAGAGGAAGTAAAATAAATGGGTGGGTACAAATGAGACAATCATGCTCTAGTTCTTAGGCCTGACAGCTCAAATGAATGCAAATACACCACGAATAGGAAAGGTGTGGAGAAGATTTCACTACTCTGGATATGGTTTTCAGCAAGAATCAAGAAGAATTAAAGGCAAATAAGATGAGATGTAGAAACCTGATACAACTGCTTTAATGCTGAAAGTAATGACCCCTTTTCTGGAAAAGGTGTGAAACATTAAATTATAAGAACTCAAAATATTCTGTTTATCATAATGTTCAGTGACACACAAACAGCAATGCCTTTTGCTGGCATATTGCAAGAACAGTACCAAAAGTTTCAAAGAAACACAATTTTCTTTTAAATCACTGTTATACTCTTTTTCTGTTTTATGGACATCACATTGTGTTTTAAAATAATGCATCTGTCTTTCTATTGCAGAACTATTCCCATTTTGGTATTTTTCTCACCCTGTGACTTGTAAGTCAGCCTACGTTCTACATCGCTAGAATACATTTCAAAAACATAACCCTTCCACATTTATTTTCTGAGGCATTTATTTAGTCCTTTTGAATTTTTTCAGACATTCTTTTCCAGGCGAGAGGCACTGAGTAATTTCATTAAACATAAAAACCTACAGTCTAAAACAGTAATTCCATTACAGCCTTTTGCTCTTATTACTGGTCATCTGAACCTTCTTTAAAATTATGACTTAATAAATCAGAAAAAAAAATCTGTTAGGAATCATGAGACTCAATCTTGAACTGCAAAATATCATTCAAACTTGACAGAGCTTTTAAGTCTGAGTTTCCCATTTACAAACTCATATTAACTAGCAGTGTGAGTCAGCAGGAGGTCTTTGATAGGTCAGGGCATGAGCCTGAGCTCCTCTAACAATTAGCCAACCTCCAGAAGGGTAACTTTAGGCTGGTTTTCTCCCAACACACTTCCTTTGGTCAGAGCTATTTACTTTTCAACTAATAGATTGTAATGCCCATTGCAAAGCAATGTTTTGATAGAATAAAAAATGTCCTGTTTTCTAGATGAGAATCAACCAGATGCAAAGCACTTCCTTTTGCCTTGAAAAGCAACAGTGGAGGGACAGCCTGGAGCAAGGAAAACTCACCCTGAGAGGAGAAGGATCAGCCTAGGGAGCATATAACAAACGGAACATCACAGACTACACCCCTGAGTACTGAGGGAGATGATTCACCTCACCAAGATCCCTCCTGATTATCTTTGAAAGATCATGGTAATCAAGATGCCCACCGACTAGAAGGATGCAGGTGTCACTTTTGTCTTCAAGAAGAGCAAGGATACTTTCGCTTTTTTAATGGAGAGGAGGGTCAAACAGGTTGCCCTGAGGAAATATGGAGTCTCTGCCCTATGACCACCCCTCTTAAGATACCCAAAACCCATCTGGACAAAGTGCTGAGCAACCTGTTCCAAGTAGGAGGGTTAGACCAGATAAGCTCCAGAGGTCTCCTCCAACTTCAGCAATTCTGTGACTCTGTGACAACGTTCTCTCACCTGGACAAAGTTAATCCACATGAAATTTGCTCTTTTCATAAACCATGAACCTTAGCACGGTCTTTAATAGTGCTGAAGGCACAAAGTGATTAAGGCATATCTGCCATACCAAAGAAATGCCATACTCAAACAAAGCTTTACACAAGGAAGATTAAAACAAAACAACAGGAAAAGTGAAGCTTCCAAAAAAGAAAAAAATTATACTGCACAATATTCAGAAAAGGTGGTAAATTAACCACATCATAATTATGCATTTCGATAACCTACGCAGAAAATTTAAACAGTGGAAAGGCTCAAACTAAAACATTAAACATGTTGGGATGTACTTTGTGAACAAAGGTAAGGAAGGATGAATTTGAGAAGCTGTAACAAAAACTCCCACTAATGCAAGTATCAGCATGTACTAGAGAAGCTGAATTACAGTCTCCCCAAATTCACCTCAGTTTAAATGGTTTAGGCACAGCTCCTAAGACCTTGAGGCACCTTATCACTATTTATCTGCAAGTACCTTTCTTAGGAAGCACCATCAATGTTTCCTGCACACGACCACCTAGGAACCTTGCTCCAGTTGCTGTTGCTGAACAGGTAAGAAGTCTTAGACTTCCCAACACCTCAAAACCTGAATTTTGATCTGACTCTCCATGTCTCTCACTACATTTTGCCTTACTTCTACACCCTCCTCTGGGGACAACGTAGATGGTGATTTAGGATGAATCAGGACCAAAGTCAAAAGGATTCTTGTCCTTGGAGTTCACACTGGCACGCTACTGAAAACAAAATGCACAAAGGATTACGGGGATTTAAAGAAGAAAGAGAAAGAGAGAAAGGAGAGAGAAATTCAATACCTGAGGCAGTTGAACAGTGCCCCAGAGAATTGGACTGCACCTCCTCTGCTATGGACATACTTTATAATAAGTAAGAAAAAACACTAATTATCCTCCTTGTTTTCTGAGTATCCAACTTGCGATCCAGAGTTTGATTTGCAGTGGTTTAAGTGACCATGGTCATAAGTAAAATCAATGGATATTGCACTTTGAATATACTAAATACTGTAAAATGCCAAGCACTTCTGCTTCCTGAGGTCCTAAATTTCATAAATCATGAACCTCAAATCAGTGGATAGGTCTGAGCTTAATCTGCGCCTTAACTCCTCAGCTGTAAAATAAGGGTTATAACTACTCATCTCACAAATTAAACAATGTTTGTAAAGCACTTAGATATTAGTAGTGAGCACCATAGAAAAGCTCTGTAAGAATTGAGTAATTATGTATTATGAGCAAGGGATGAATAGTAATCAGCAGTGAAGGCACAGGACCATACATGGAGCAATGAGAAGAATACAAGATATTGAATAGCTGCTCATTAATTGAACCTTATCCAATCTGTTCAATGAGCAAGGCAGAGGTGTAATGGAAAAAGTTGTATGGGACTGTATAATTAAGGCTGAATTAGAAATCATTACGTGTGGTGCAGATGAACAAAGAGCACGCGGGCCAGTAACATTCATTACTTTCATACTTAGTTATGATTTTGCAAACTTAATTTTTTTCTCCCAAATGTATTTTAAAAATACCAACCTGAAAAAAACCCAAGTGCTCAAACCCCCTGAAACCCACCATTGCACCATAAGAACCCACAAAGAGGAGCAGAAAGGGGTGAGAGGGGACACAGTAACTCTAAACTGCTTGCTTCTGCTTGCTCTTAGCATGGATAAGGTACATACAAAAGCCCCATATCTCATCACTCTTGAAATAGGAAGGAATGGATATCCCATATTCTCTTTCTTAGGGCCCTGGGTTTGGCAACTCAACTGTGAGAAAGGGCACCAAATAATTTTGAAGGTTAAAAACAGGTAATATTTCTATTTAACAGAATTTTCTCTGCTTAAACAATGAAGAGCTGTGGGCTTCAATGCTGACCACGGGCCACTACTGTTCCTAAAAAGCCTGACAAAAATGCCTCAGTCTAAGTCTAGACTTTAAACCTAACAAAGGCACTCCCAAACTTCAACAACCTAAAACTGTGCTCCAAAAAAAGGCTGAAATCCTGGCTTCATTCAAGGCAATGGGAGATTTGCCATTACCTTTCCCACTCTATTTATATCCAAGATGCTAGCAGATGCCTTGTTCCCTCTGTCTATAACAGACAGATCTGTATGTACATTTTATATCTTTTTTTTTTTGTCTGGAGACTGTTTTCCCATATCCTTATTTAAAACAGGCTTAGGAGGTACAAAAAGATGCTTTGTTTCTAGCTTTATGTATTCATATATTTATTTTGATGTTTTATCAATTAAGAATTTCTTTCAGCCACAATGCTGCAAAATCCCTTATCTCTAACACTGTGGTGTTAGTGTTAAAGGCACCTTGCAGCATTATCCCCTTTTGGCTCTTAACTACTTAACCTGAGACTGGAAGAGCCATTTCAGGCTCTGAAAATTCTCTGAACCTTGAGGGTTGTAGAAGAGAAGTGCCATTTTCCACTAAAAGTGAAAATTATAACACTGCTTCTAGAGGCTGCTAAGGCAGGCAGATAACAGCATTTTAGAAAGTAGTACCATACAAGGAGCTAAAGCATCTGATTAAGGATGTTTTATGGTATATGATATGCTTGATGCTGTTTGATATAGAAGATCTTGTCCATATATTTATGTCCAGTTGCAAATTCCAGTTTGAATGTTTGTTCATGCTATAGTTATCCATTCAGTTGTATTCTACCAGGCATCAGAAAAAAAAAAAAAACAACAAACCCAACAACCCAGCAGCACAGTGTCCAAGAAGCCAGATCAATTATACTTCAATGACAGGTGATTTCTCAGTAGCCAGGCTCTTGCTTGAGGGGATTACAGGCGAATGTAACCAGTGTGAGGTCACCTGATGGGGTCTGGGGGTACCTGCAGAGCCTTAGTTGGATTTATTTCAAAAGGACTTCACTCTCCTGAGCTTTTTTCTGAACTCAAAACAAGAGAAGTCATTGCAGGAGACAGACATTCATCTGCTAGTACAAATACAAAGCAATTCTGCCCTATGCAAGATCTTAGCACTTCACATCAATTTTTAAAAACTGAAGTTCTGTAATCCCTGTGAAGATTTAGTCATTCACCATCATTACAAATGGAATATTCTAAAAATGTCTTAGTTAGTTCACCCTCTCTATTACTCCTACTTCCCTCATTTTTGGAGTCAGCTGAACTCTCCAGCCTTGCAATATTAACCAAAAGAGACCTCTTTGGTTTATCCTTTACTATCACAGATAACCAAATTATATTATACATCAGCTACTTATGCTCAATTTCAAAGTAGGTACTTAAATCATTCTGATGTTTTTCAGGAAAGGGCCCTTAAAAGTCCCTCCTTCTGGTGGTTTGCAGCATTCTCAAAATAGCAAACTAACTAATGTAATTTTTACCCATTTGCTCTTATTTCAGTACAGTTCTTAGTTCAAAATAAGTTCTCCTCCCTCTCGGTTGTCTATTCCTCAACTGTGAAATATTTATAGACAGCAATCATGTCCCAACTCAGACTCTTTTTGAGTAGGCTAAAAAAAGCTAAAAGCATTCAGTCACCTGACCTAAGATAAATTTTTATTCCCCAGATCATTTTAGGAGCCCTCCTAGTGTGTTTATGCGACTCTGAATCAAACTGCCTTTAACATACTGGTGACCAGAAGTAAATACAATACTCCAGATAAGCATTCCCAGCACCATTTGTGCCATGATGCTGTGAATACTTCCCCGATTGCTTGAAATACTTGGTGCATCCGAACATACTGATTTTGTGTGACCATGTTACACAAATATATACACAATATATGGGCAAGTGGCTCAGCCACCTTGGAACTTCCTTTTCAAAGAAAAGGCAGTTGACATACTCAAGAAAACACTAAACTAATGGCTGTGACATTTGAACATTTGTTAGCCATGTATTTGTGGCTACGTTAACTCAGCCTGCATTCACAGGACCATCCCACCTCTATGAAGACTGACCTGCTGGCATATTACCCTGTGATGTGCTAAAAAAGAAAACCACAACAATAAAATATTACTGCAACTGAGTTCCCTATCACATCTTCCTTCCCCTTCATAAGAATGTTGAAGGTATGCCCTTCGAAGCCTGTGTGATGCTTGAATTTGTGGCAATGAAAGGCTTTTACCCAAGATAAACCAATCTTACCTCTGCATCAATGTTCCATTTACTGCATATTGTGCTTGTTCAGACTGGTATCACCTACTGAATATATTATTTTATAGATGAAGCAGCCTAGAAATTAGTATTCATAAAACAAAGAATGAAAGACAAACAACAGAGTGCAGGAGAAGAATAGTTGCATGCAGTCCTCCTGGCCTTGTGCATGCATTTTTCAAAGCTAGACAGCAGTCCATATGTAAATTCTCATCCTCATAACTTATCTGCCCCTCTCTACACCAACACCCACTTACATGGTAAACAAGTTACAATCAAAAAAACCGCAGACATTGGAAAGTCTTGGGGGAGGGAAGAAATTTTTAAAGCTTTCAGAACGGAATGAATGTGGATTTTTAGTTTCCTTGATATAAAATATTTTTTCATATAGTTTTCACATCTATTAAGCAACTTAGGGTTCTTTGTGGCACTGCAGCTGCTAAAACCACCCATTCTGTGCTTGTTTTCCAACCACGACACCGTATGACCTGGGTGGTTCCCAAATCTACGCCCTCCTTTCTGAAAAGCTACCACATTATGCTTGGTCTACTAGTGTTCCACTTCACATTTACCATGCACCCAGTATTTTTATTTTATTGAGCATCAAGCAGTGTTTTTTGTTCAGGCCACATATTTCAAGAGCCACAAGGAAAGATTTTCCTCCTGTTTCGCCTCTCCCCAGCGTTAAAATATTCAATTGTAATATATGCTCTATCCTTTATTCTTTCCTTTTTTTTATGTTGCACTTCTTGCTGCTTGATTTTTTGCTCCCCTTTTTGGGGTCACGCTGCAAACTTTTTTAATTCCTTCCCCCTACCAGTCTCCTGAACTCTGAGTCCCTACTAAAACCAGCCCAGGAGGAGGAATGAAGACTTCATTTCACAAGGCAATACTGCCTGGTGGAGTAAAAAATCAGGAAAACTCCTTTTTACATATCTATGAAAGCATGGAAGGCTGGTGGCAGCTTCAAACCTATGATGACTTAATTATTTAAATTTGATTTTACACCTATTAACCATAGCATATCAAGTAAGAGTAGCAGCTGCTACATGAATTTGACCAGCTCACTTGCCCTCAGCAGATCACCCATCTGCTTGCTCTTCACCTAATATTTCTGTTTGATAGGTTGTAAAACAGATTCTTGCAACAGGTCAGGAACAGAGTCAACTTCAAATCCCACACAGAAATTTCTATGAAAACATATGGACATCTATACTGAGTGATGTCGAATTTAGAGAGGCCACTGACCTTATGAAAGTGGATAAAAGGAAAATTGCAGCCTGTTACAGAAAAACACTGACTCCATTACAGTGAATGAACAGAAGAGTGGAGAGTGAAGAACTGTATGTATAATTAATTATAGTAATACAGACCTACAAAATTCATGGGTGCACACACTGCAAAATGGTGTGCAAAATGCCTTTGTCTTATGTATCAATTTCAGCTTCATACAGTATAAAGAAATATTGTTTCCTTAAATTATCAATAAGGTAAATTTCCCTGTTTACCAATATTCTATAAAAATTTAAGTTAGGCTAATTAAAAAAATTATTCAAGAGTTAGGTATGTCAGTATTTCTCATACCTTGATAATTTTTCCACTTCAATTGAAGTGAAAAAAATATAAAAAAATGAGGCACACACAGAGGCTTTAGTTTCTCTTTATTTTCTACTGGAGATTGTAAAGTCTTGGGAAGCTCTTTCACTTACAGTGCATAGGAAAACCATAGGAAGATTAACTGTTTCTGAAAATAACATGTTACATATATTGCTTTCCATCTTGTGTGGTCTACTGGACGCAGAGACTACAGAATACTTCCAAAAGAAAAAAACCAAAACCAAAGCACCCAAACCCAAGAGCATCCCTGGGATATTATGCATCTAGCCCCTTGTTAAACAGTCGCACAGTGCCTCTGCTTGCCAAAGAACTGGATTTATCTACCACTGGATTTTCAGCCTGGCAATAGCTTGTAACCCTTCACGCGAAGCCGAGCCTCTTAAAGCTGCTGGATCCTCTTGGTTATGGCACAAGGATTGGCCTCGTAGCCTGGCAAGGTGACTGCTGGGTTGGACCCCTGGTCTTGCAGCCCAGGTTGTTTCGTGTCTGCATTTTCAGAGCAGCCAAGCACAAAGGGAGAGGGAGGATGGCACCACTTTTCCGTAACCCTATCTCTGAGGCAATCTCAGCTGTGCTGAGACCCCGCACGTTGCTACACAAGAAATTTCATCCCTCCCACTATTAAAGCCAACTCTTGGATAACCTGCTGTTCGAACACCAGCGGAGGTAGGGTTTCTTTGTTACCAGCTGCTCACCGAGGTGCACAGCACATTTACTATATCCAGGAGGCACCAGATTTTGAGGTTTCCTTCAGCCAAA
The DNA here is from genome assembly GCF_001715985.3 of Manacus vitellinus. Lineage (NCBI taxonomy): Eukaryota > Metazoa > Chordata > Aves > Passeriformes > Pipridae > Manacus > Manacus vitellinus. The sequence goes on along the minus strand of NW_021938789.1, from coordinate 53,629,061 downwards.
TTATCCCCCACTTTAAGTCAGCAAATAGCAAAAGGTCAAGTGGGGGGAAAAAAAAAAACTTGTTGCTGTGACTTTGTTTCTACTTCAGAAATGAAGAGAAATCTATTTTTTTGACTTAAAATAGAAGAACTAGCTTCAAAGTGAACCTCCTGGAGCAGAAATCAACAGTAGAATCTGATGTTTATTGAATATCACATCTTTGTATTTTAAAAGAGGACAAGCTTACCCATAACTAAAACAACATAATTTTTTAATTCTCCCATTTTAAGTAGCCAAAAATTTCCAAGAAAATTTGTAAAATAACTGGAAGAAAATGGTCATTTGTACTGTAGTCTTTAGCCCCATATGGAGACAAAAAAGTGCCTTCCTTTTTTCCTACCTTCAAGCCAAAGGAAGAATAAAGGATTAGCAATTTAAGAGACAATATAAATTTTGATTTAGGAGAGATTACCTCATACTTGTCTGGAACTTGAACAAATGAAGATTGAAAATGCAAAGCATAGGCAAGAACAGATGTGATTTCTGACTTCAAGCCTGTTACTCTCCTTAGAGAAAGCTGCTTCAGTGGAAAAAGAGAAGACAAGACTAGCCAGGTGCTTTAAGTTCCCTCAAAGTACAGTGTATTTTCATCATATGACTCTATTATGATGACAAATTAAAGTTCGGATAACTTTATGATTTGCCATATTTGTAATTCAGAAAAAAAAGCCCCATACAATTATCCTACGTAAAAACGTATTCTAAATATATACATCTTAACTTTTGCATTGACACCAGTTATCAAAACTTTTACAGTTAAAGGACTTTAGCGTTTGCAAGGCAGATCAAATTTACATTAATGACAAAATCAGATTCCTGTTCATCAAGTCAGTCAGCAAAACGTCCACACCTACTTAATACCAAAACTTGTATTTTGATAATTTACAGCCCTGTAATTAATTCCATCTGAAATTACTTTTGAAATTTCACCAATAAACCCATTTTAATACTTTTTTGGTCTACAGCTTTCCTTCTCATAAATTCATTAGACATTTCCTGCAAGTTCCAAGATACGATGAACTGGGAATACAATTACCAGATTTATAATTGGAAATGCAAGCTGTAGTCTCTTTGTTCTTGTGTTTCTTGTTAGTTTCTTGTGTTTAAATTCCAATACAGTTGTTATTTTCTGTTATAATCGCTTTGGTTTTATAATATTTCAAAGGAGCACAAAGGAATTGGCACTCAAAAGCTGTTCAAGGTGGGCTGATGACGTTAGCCAGACCCAAAGAACTGAGGGGTGTGCAGGCTCCCCCTCTTCAAATCCCCCTTCTCTCTGCTTTCATGCTTTTCGACAGTTTGTCTCCCCACTTTACAGACTCACAGAATGGCTGAGTTGGAATGCACCTTTAAAGGTCCCTGCAAAGAGCAGGACATCTTCAACTACATCACTTCTCCTCCTCCTTCCACCTGAATACCATGTGTTCTCTCCCATGATTTTCCACCCCACCACCTCTTTTGAAGAACTATCAGTACATAACTCTCTAAATTAAACTAAATAATACTTTCATTTAATCAGCAGAAACCAATGACTAAAGGAGGAGTTGCTCCATTCAAAGAGGGCACAAACTGCAACACAGGATGGTCCATCTGTCCACCAGGAAATACATTTATGGTGAGGATGACCAATCCCTGGCAGAAGTTGCCTAGACCCACTGTGGAGTTTCCATGCTTGGGGATATTCAAAGGTCATCTGGACACAGTCCTGGGCAACTGGCTCTAAGTGGCCCTGCTTGAGCAGGGGGGCTGCACAGATGACCCTCGGAAGTTCCTTTCAACCTCAGCCATTCTGTGGTTCTGTGAAAATGACACCAGCTGTAGTTACTGTATTAAATAACAATTGGAAGAGGAGGCCACTTTTGAAAGACTACAACTTCTTTTGCCACCTTTGCTAAAGAACACAACTTTAGCTCAGTGCTGAGACATGTATGCCCAGGATCTACATTTAAAGCAGTTCTTCCACTTTGATTGATTTATTTATTTATACCATGCTCTGCACTACCATAGTTTTAAAAACATCCTCCTGAACATATGACACAGAATAATTATTACAAATATTTTCTTTCAATCAGGAAACCTCAGAAAAGGGTGCTTTACTAGTCATGTTCCTGACTGAAAAATTTATGATGACTCCACAATAAACTTGTTGTTACAAAACTACCTCCATAAAATTTTATTCATATTTACAGTCTCAGTATATCCGAAGCCAAAATGTATATTATATTTTTGTTATGTTCTTTTGTGGCTAATACCCTACAATGTACTTTTATGTATGTATATTATATATATCTAAACATAAAAGTGCAAGCCAAGACAAAACTTCAGTGTTTGCACAACAACAACAGTAGTGGTAGCATCAAGAGCTCAGTCTCGTGCATACCAAGCAGACGTCTAGACAGTGCTCACATACCACTGGTAGGAACATGTATGTTAATATAATGACTCCAAAAAATGTACATTAATTTTAAGACATCATACATTTTTAGGGATGACAGGGTAGCTTTGTCTTTCATTTTTTTGAGGTTTTTTTTTTGCTTAACTTGTAAACTTTCAGTAATTACTGATCACTTTTAATTACGCTTTAAAAATGTATTTTTATGCCTGATCACAGAGAGTGATCCTTTCCTAACAATTTTGGCTTCTGAGGCTTGGAAACACAGTCTTTCTCATAAATTCCTATAAAATTGGATAGGTACATCATGTCAGAATAGACATCAAAAGACAGGAAGGCAGTAAATGCAGATACATAGCACATTGAAATTATAGTGATTCAAGAATGGGAAAGCTTTCCTGGGAGGCAGGAAAGGAGGAAGGAAGATAACAAAAGGTGTTGTCATTTCACACAGTATATCCACCATAAATCCATAAGATAGATCCTCATGATTCAGAGACCAGCTTAGATATGGATGTCTGAAGACCCACCCATGATGTGGTGTGGAAGCATACAGAGGAAATCATTCAGTGACTATAAGTAAGGTTTTCCAGTTCATGTGCTACATCAAGCAATTAAATTCTCAAGGAAGAAGTTGGGGAATGAAGGCATCAAGGTCAGCTATTGCAGAACAGCACGAGAAAGTGCTTTCAAGCAGGGGGAAACCTCTTCCATGTCCTTATAACTTTGGAAGGTTCATTTCAATTAGATCGACACTTTCAATGATAGATAAATAGATTGATAGAGAGATATTACATGAAGGTCTTGACTTCAGTGATGCACAAGCCCTCCAGGTCTATTTAACAAAGAGCTAAATCCTTATTGCCATCAGCAGTAGATTTAATGATTACAGAAGAAATTAATCACATCACACACTGCCTCACTCTTCTCAGTGGACACCATACTAAGAGCCTATTTTCTTCCTTCTAGGTTTTTCTTCATGAAGATAAATCAGTAAGTAGGTATGTCTTGCTCCATCCGTGGTTGTAACAACACCTACTCATCAGCAAAGACTTCAAAAAACCTATACTGTTTTTACTTCCTTTGCATGTCAGGAACTCTTATTATCAGACATTAAAAACTTAATTATTTTAATCACTTGAAGAAGTGGCTTACAAAGTCTGTAAAGATCAAACATTTTCTTTTACCCTAATAAACCAAGTCACCAAGAGACGACATCTACTAGAGGTACTATAGCACTACTGAGTAATCCTAACTTCTTTCTACTGAGATGCCCAGGAAAGACTAGAACTCCATTGTCATGTAAGGTTGCCAAAGTATGATGAGACAAGTGTATTCATCCTCCAGTACAGGAGAAGCAGGAGTATGTTTACATCAATTGTATCTTTGTGAACTAAAAATTACAAAAATCCCCTTGAAGTGGTGGAGAAGCAGCCTGATTCAGCAGTGGTTTAAAGTAAAACAATGCATCTTTTAGAAGATGTACATTGCAGAACACCCTGGCACATTCTACCTAAGTTATACCAAATTTAATTGGAGTTCATTCAACTTTTTTTGTCTTTTCTTTTGTGTTGACATTTTTTTGTTTTGTGTTTTCTTACCTTCTACTGCTCTCTTGAAGAAAACTTTACAGCTGCCACATGTAACCACGCCATAATGACATCCAGATGCCTCATCTCCACATACCAAACACACTTTGGAAGGTCTTGATGATCCAGTTGATACACTTCTCAATGAAGAGCTGGAGTAAAAACAATCAAACAAAGCAGCTATGAATATTTCAAATCACACTGGCCATAATACAAAGTTCAATTAAGAATTTATAACAGGTATACCGCTCAAGGCACCTAACAATTAGGAAACCACAACTCTTTCTGGCAGTGCCTGGTTGGATACACGAATTGCTTTAATTAGTAAGTGCAACATTTTTATTGTCTGTTTTAAAACAACACCCATAATATATCAATGTTAATGTGAGAAGTTACCACAAGGGCAGTGGTAACTTATTGGTAGCAGATGATTAAAATTGAAAATAAACAACAAATAAACCAACCAACCACTCTGGCAGCAACCTGGCAGCTATAAATTTTCTTTCCTTTTCTTTGTTTGAAGCCTTCACAGCTGAGGAACACCCGTACAAAAACCTCAAAGGCCATTTTATAAAGTAACACAGCAAAGTGCACTCTCCTGTCCATATTTCTGCTTATCACTGCAGTGGTCCTTGAAATATTTCCAATATTTCTGTAATTTAACAGATTACTTCCTATAGAGTTTTGGAGCCTTTTTACTTTCTGCAAGCGCAGAAAACCCTTCCATATGACTGTGAGTGCCAGAAAAGCAGCACTGGACGTTCAGACCATCCCAAAGTTTTGCAGACTGACACACCTTGCAAGCCCCACTTCAATCATCTACTGCCTTCTTAAATGACAGGGCACTTCTGTGGTTGGCTCTTTTTAAGCCATAACTCTCCAACAGTGGCTTTAGGAAGTATTTTCCATTGGCACCTCTAAAAGACAGTGATCTTCAAAAACAAGTCACATTTCAAGATGCCGTGAGTTTCCTCCCTCCCTTCTTCCCCCAGGAACTGGAAATGCCACCCTAGTGTAATCAGCATGCTTGGAGAAACATGCCAGATCCTGAAGGAGATGAAAGCTTTGGATCCCTCCCATGTCTCCAGAGGGCTGGAGAGAGTCTCTCCTTCCACACAACCTCTCTCCTCCAGGTAAACATGACCTCTTACATTTCTTACACATTATCCCTCTGAACGCTGCCAAACAACTACAAAAACAACCCTAAAAGACACTGATGGGGAAATAATCAAGTAGTTCAAACTGCAAGTCACAGGCAATTTGTCCATCAGACATCGGGAAAACACAGTGCACAGGCAGTCTTAATTCAAACATAAGACAACGAACCTGTTTAAGAAATTTCAAGTATGCACTCTTGCCTTTTTCCAGATTTCTAACTTCCTTTAAAGAGTTATACAGAAGCCAAGTGATTTATCCAGGGGGCACAGCTCGAACGTCACTCCAAATGAAGGAGCGCAACTCTCCTGGCCTACAGCTTTACTGTAACATCAAATCTAAATGTCTTTTTAAATGACAGTGTTCAGATGTTAATCAAAATGTTCCAAATAGTATTCCTGCTCTTGTCTGCTCGCTAGTCTGTTAGATTTACTAGTTTTAGTCCTTGTGCTATTTATACTTTCATTACATAACATCACACTACTTGATAATTGCTAGGTGATGGCATTAGCTCATCTGTTCAAGAGAAAGCCTCACCAAATTTATGTTAAAATAAGTTCTGTGAGCTCGAGTCACAGTCATACCTGTGCATGCTGCATTAATCTACCCTAGGGAAAGATAACTTCTTCAGGATTTGCCAAGGCTGTGCTGGTATTCAGCTCTGCTTTTGGATGTGTTTAGGCAAAGAACAGGACTTTCTCCCTCCAGCATGTTCCCTACTACACGAAAAAAAATTAAGCTCTCATTAAAAAAAATTCTTCAAAAGGTATCCGCTTTCTAGAGAAAATGTCAATAACCTGGAAAACTACCGTTGAAAATTCTTTTTTTTTTTCTTTTTTTCATTGCATATGTCAGTATTTTGCTGAAGAAGGTAACATTTCCATTCTGACATAACACAAAAATGTCTCCAGGGATTTGTAATTTTGATGCTGCATGTTCCCATTTCTTCCTAAGACTAGCAAAAACTCTCCTAGTCTTTCCACCTTGAAAAAGGTCAGTGTATATTTTTCATATCTAAAAAAAAAAAATAGGTAATTTTGTTAAGAGAGCTCTTCCTGTAGAGAAATGGAAGTTTCCAGGGTATCACAGCAGTGTGCATGATTTTTTATTTTTATACATATACGCACACACATGCTTCTCTATATATACATATTGCATATATATATAATTATGTATTATTTTTAGTTGAAAATAAATTGTCATGTAGGATTTGCACAAGGTGGGAGAGCCTTTTTTTAGCTACAAGCTACCCTACAAAATTGCACTTACACAGAATTATTAGGTAAAAAAAGCCAGCAAAAAGACACATTGAGACACCAGTTGATCCATGACTATTATTAAATGCCTACTTAAGACGTAATCTACAGCATATTTTATACAGCGTTTCTCTAAACTAAAGACTTGAATGCAGCTGAAAGGCAGAGGTAAAGTTTGAATACAAAGCATGTATTCGGCTACTCAGCCACATCATCACAGGTGGAAACTTAACATTCTGGAATGAAATTCAATTAACTCATTCTTGTAATCAGTTTAAAAGTGGAATAGCTTAAAACACAAACGAGGTATTGTCATTTAACAGGACCATCCAACATGGAACAGTTCTCAAATACTTCATTGCAAAGAAACATTCATATTAGCTGTTGGTACTTAAATCTCCTCCACCTTGTGCCAGCTCTAGCTATGATTGTGTTCTAATGAACAATGTTTGGCTTGTTTTTAAACTCTCTCATGTCCTCTTTCACCCATGCTATACCTGAGCATTTGCCAACTCAAAATGTTGTTATAGTACCTCATACAAAGGTAGAGTGGTGTTTGTACATACCTGCAAATAATAACAGCCTGAGCACAAAAACATGCTCAAACCACACAGCTAAACCTCAGGTTAAGTCGTTCTCTCCATGGAAGCTTTTATTTCTCAACAAGGCACACACGGATAGTTATACTTTTTCCTCCTAAATCTCTCTTGGTTCAGGCTGTCATCCCTTTCTTAGTGATTTTGACCACTGTGAACAAGACCTGCATCAAGATCTGAGGCATGATCAAGCCTTTATTTCAAGGCCAGACATCCAGTGTTTATGACACAGAATGACACTTTACTTATTCATTACTTTTATTAAACCAATTCTTTCATTAATCATCTTAGCTCTGTATTCTATAGTATGTACAGGCAGAAAACCTACACTAAACCCCCCACATTGAAAGTGCTTTTCATGCATGCTCCAAGTTAAATATTTCCCTTTGCATTAATTTTCTACAGCAACATGCCATGAATTTTTATCAAGTAATCCTAATGTAAACTGGCATTTGGGAGAAGTTACAGGCAGGTAACACTTAAAAAGCAAAAAACTCGGTGTTAAATTCAGTTGACTGTAGCAGAGATATCTCCATTAATTTAATTTTAGCTGTTTTTCTGGAGTTCAGTTTGATTTTTTGGCTCCAGATGAAAAGCTTAGTTACAATAATCAAAGTTACTTAAGTAATTGAGTCATTCTCTGTTTTGAAATATACAAGAGCTGGTCCATATAAGAACAAATACCATAAAAAAAGATTAAAAACTTTACAATTGACTCCCTGGAGAGTAATTAGCCTATTGCCAAATAGCTATGACATGCTAAATCTAATGGCATCTGTGGGCCACAGCAGGTTTGAGTCTTAAAATTTAGATCAAGTGAAAACACTGTATTTACACATTTCCCCGAAATCAAATTAGTGCCTAAAACATATTGCTCTGATATTTAACAGGGGTTTGTAAAATTTTCACACAATGGACTTTTGTTGACCCAGAACATTCCTTGTGGGTGGCAAGCTACTCTCAATATAAACTCCTAATGAAAAACACAAGAAATAGAAAATAGTGCCACAGAGCTGGCTACTCATCCCCACTTTCAGAAGCCAGTGGCTTCCATAGGTTGATTAGGTAATATTACTTTCATGCCTCTCTCGTTATTTCCAACACAAAGAAAAACATAAGCAAACACATACACACATCCCCATACACACACAGACTCTGCAGGATTCAAACAAAGGAGATCTAACACAGCATACATATTTTATCACAATGCTTTTACAGCCAAGGGCAGCATGGACCAGTTTAACAGTGCCAAATGTATCTTCTAAATGATTTGTAAAATGGTTGCTTAGATGGCTCCGCTAACATTCGTCACGTTGTGGGGTATGTGATTAAGAATAAGCCTGATTTATTATCCTCAACAGTGCAAATGCTGGCAGTTAAATGCTGACCTTGACTAGCCATTGCCATCAAGCCCATTTGTGTGTCTGAGAGTTGGCTTTAGTAATAGTTATATGGAGAATTAATTAGAAATAACAGATTTTGTAAAGAAGAGTCAATAAACCCACAGATAATCCAGCATTTTAAAAGCTGATTATATAGGTTATTATGCTTTTCAAACCAGATGTCAGACAGGAACACAGTTTAAACAAATGATGCCTCTCTGATGATAAAACAAAGCGCTCCAAAGAAGCATAAGCCACAATATGAATTCCAAACTCATTTGTTCCAAGTACTTTTATTATTATGAGATCTAGATGAGTCCTTTTTAATTCCACGTCATTGACTTTTCTTTTTCATATTGAAATTCTCTGGCAGTAAAACTAACAGAAGGAACCTGGGTACACCTCGATAAATAAAGTGATGCAAAAACAAAGGAAAAAAGAAGGTGAGATCATCAAATCATATTTTTACCACAGGGAAAAAAAGCCCCAACTTCTAAGAGGAAGAATAGTTAGGATATTCAAGATGCAAAGGCTGCCTGCAGCTTACTTCTACCTGCTCACCTCATTTCTGAAGGGGCGTAACCTCCAGCAAGAGTCATCTTCTACTGGGGACTGGTACACAAAAACATGATAGTTAACTTTGCACACAGAAATCCTGAAACCAACCTCCCTGTGGCCCAAAACAAGAGCTGTGTATTTCAAATGGTATTTCACAACCAGGATGTGGTTGGTCTGGCTGAGCACAGAGACCAGAGCTTGGGCCCACCTCTCCCACGCGAGGAGGTTCAGACAGTCAGGAGGCAGCCAGGAGTTGACCAAGAGCCACCCACCAAGAGCTGCAGAGCTGGTTGTGATGCTGCAGGAGCACACTCACATGGCCTGGCCTTCACCAACCTCCATGCAGAAGGCCAGTCAGTCATGCCCAAGGAGACAAGAAAGTCCCACTATGAACAACAATACAGCTCCTTGTCACCTGTCACTAAAATCAAGACACTGATTACGAAGGTAATGCTACCCCGGAAATATACTCTTTCCCCCCTCCAAATAGTTCCCTGAATTCTTTCTTGGTTCCACAGATAATCTTTATGTCCTTAAATGCTTCCTTTTGACTGGTCAGTTCTTTTAGCAGCTCTTAAGTACCTTTCTTTCTTTAACTCATCAACAACTCAGCTATCAGAGTAGACAGCACAACCATCTCCTCTTCACATTACCTCTGTTATTTTTGTGCACATTCACATAGAAACAATAATTTCATTGCCCAAGATAACTCTACTAGTCATTTGGAAAATGTTATACTGGTCAAAAGATGTCCAACAGATTACTTGACCACTGCACAACGATGTTAGTCACAGCCTCCACCAGTGCCTTTCATCATCTCCCATGTTTTGCTACATGCTGCTCATTTTAACTGTCAATACTAATGTTTGGCCAGTATCAGTTTCTGCTTGTGTAACACAAATTTTTAAAAAGCTTCACTGCAGGAAGGCATCCTGGCTCTCTCCTATAAGTACTTGAATAAAGCAGATTAGCAGACTGGAAAATGGTATTTCTTAAATGTCAGAGTATATAAACCAATCTTCTTGTCAGCAGACCAAGAAAGCAGAGAGAAGTGAAAATGTGCAGAGATGAAACGACCAGATTTTTGGAGGGGAAGGCAGTCACGTGGGACCTCCTGAACGCTGAGCTAAGGAAGAACCGCTGGAACCAAACCACCCCTGAGCCTCAGCAGCAACACTCCTGTGTGCAGGAGGAGCAACATTTACCTTCTGAAGTTTGGCAAACTGCTAAATAACCTAGCTGCAAATAATGCTGTCTGAGTTTCTCAGGGCCTACAGAGATGAAGACAGAAATTATAAAAGCAATACAGAAATTATGTTTCCTTGCATAAAACAATAGGACTCTTATGGCCACTACCAACCCTTACACCCTCAACCTTAAAAAAAAATTATTGGTTTTAAGAGTAAACATTAAAACAAACAAACAAAAAGTTTTAAACTCAAACTTTGAACAAGGTTTAAATATTTTAGGAAAGCTAACTATGTACTTTAGTGCGTATTATGGATGATAGTTGCCAAGCATAACATCTGAATCAGTGCACGCTTGCTCTGACATCTGGAGTATTGTCTAAGTCCATAAGTAATGTAAGTGGTTAGGGAAAGAATTAATTACTCCTTTAATGTCTTCTCTCCACTAGAATAACATAAATAACAGAAAATACAAATTGAAAATACATTTCCAATGTAAAATATTCAGGAAATTTAATTAAGGACACAAAAATCTACCTAGAAAATAGCATCTTCTTGTGTTATAAATCAATTGTTTTTGAAACGTCCCAAACTTCAGGATCCTGAAGCTCCTACTTAGCTTACCATTTGCTCACCTTTGTTTTGTTTCAGCTGATGATGAACTACCCCTGCATTCCACTATTACCCACTGTAATTTAAAAAATGGACCACTGTCTCACCAAGATAAACTTATTTTGCCACTTACAACTTTGAGGATATATTTCAAAGAAATTAAAATGCAAACAAACAAATAAACAAACAAAAAACCCCAACCCAACAACAACAAAGAGAAAATTCAGCAGCTGTGATATTACATTTAATCTTAGGAAATGCTTAGTATGATGGAACATGTAGGAATCAGAGAGGAAAGTGCATTTAGTTAAGAAAAAGCAAACTGAGAACTTGGATGGTTTCTTTCCTCAGCAACTGCAGCTTTCACATTAAGTTACTTTATTTAGCGATGCCTAAGGGTCATACACCACCTTTCATACCTGGATCTTAATTATGATAACAAGCAAACTCTGACGTGCACTAATAGAAAAGGTTCCAACCTTCCTCTCAAGCACCAGCAAATATAAAAAGATGCACTTAGGATTTTAAAAAAGCATTTAAATTCCAATGTTTATTCGGCAAATAGAAGCTGATGGGTTCTGTGCTGCAGTCACCAATGAACAGGTTCCTGTATTTAGTCTAACCTTAAGGCATATGTTGATTTTACAAAATGAAGCAAGTGTGCTATGCTCCTTCAGTTCCCATTTACCTTAGTGGATGCTGACAGGACCCAGCATTTTCCTCCATCCAGCTGTAAACCTTGACTTTTCCTTGACCTTCTCTCCTGAAATCGTTTGGTAACAACTATAGCTGGCTATCCAAATTTTACCTCCAAATAATCCGTTGACTACAGAAAAATATAAATTTAAGCATAAACAAAAGTGTGTTGTGGTGGACTGAAACTGAAGAGCACTTATCTCCCAGGGAAATAAATCTAGTTTTTACCCACTGATTTAGTGATCAGAGAACTATAACATCCTCCTACTATTCCTCTGCAATGCTCTTTTCTCTTCTAACTACTCTCACAAGGTACAAAGCCACAACTGCCCCAGGGAAATAAAATTTACTTGCTCTGCAGGTTTTTTAGTACATAAATATAGTTATCTATTGAAATTGAATGGTTAACCTAGATAGGGAGTTTCCAATCAGGAATAAGCCTTCAGCTTTGGAAGCCAGAGAATACTAGTAAGCCTCACAGTGCATTTGCTCTAACTTTTCATATTTTGTCCACTTATAGAATTAGTGCAGTTTAAATGCATGCAATGTTGGTGTTTGTGGTGCTGATTATAAACTGCTATGTATAGCAAGATAAGGCAGGAACAGTTTATCTGGAAAATTATCTAGTTAATTATTGAAAGTCTACTTGAGGGGGGGCAGGGAGTATGTTTAACTCTTTCTTTTCCTGCACCTGCCCACCTGCCACAAATAAAAGGAGACAAACAGCTTTGAAAAACTCAATTTTTCATAGCACCATCCCATTTTTCACCATTGGCAAACATGTGAACCAGTATGCATCCTGGTAACTCTCTTAGGAGAGCACAGTAGTGTTTACCTGGTGAGTCTGCTGCTTTATCAGTCAGCAATATTTTGAGCTGCATAAAGTGCAAGTGAGGTTCACCTGCTGGATGGGGGCACCAGTGGGAAATCATTACCATGAGGAGATAGAGGCAAGACAAGACCATGTGACTATATTGCTCTGCTACTGAAGACTTCTAAGACAAAGAAATAGCGAACAAGCAAGGAAGAAGAAAAATATACATAGAAGACATAGTAGCAGGGAGATGCTAATAAGAGCATATCTTTAAAAAGCCTCCTAATTTCAAACGAAAGCTCACTACTTTTTTTCAAGTTCTTCCCTCAGAGTCTAAACAAGCAACTCCTAAAAATACCTGCCTCTGCTTGAAGGTTTATTTTATGAAACCCTTAATACAGCAACCTGAAATGACATCGATGACCAGAGTATTGACCATTAATGACCTTAAGAAATGTCATTCTGTTGCAGAGACAAAAATCTACCTGGTACATCGGGCAAGGGCTTGGCCCCAAAAGTCCTAAAAGAATACCTATATTAAAGATATTAGTTTATAACAGAAGCAGTTTGGTCCAGTTGGACATACTTTCCTATTACAAAATGTTTGTTTTAACTTTTGAGTGCATGATCTGCTTCCAGAGAAAGTCACCACACCATTAATGCCCTAACCACACAATATAAAAAGTTTACAAGAGTTCCATAATCAAATAATTTTTTAAAAAAATCAAATTATTTCATAATAGCAAAAAAAGTAAACTGTACTGCCATCCATGGTCTACTGGGGATTAAAATACCACAACAGAAAAACCTCCAGAGCAACCATGAAACCATAGGGAAAAAACGCACCAAGGCACAAAAAAAAGGTTACCATGGGAACAAAGGCTATTTTCCAACTTGTCACATAATAGCCCCAGTATGGAAGACCTTTACTCATAAGAGCAATCCCACAGGCTTAGAAAGGCAACATGTAAAATTATTACTTGAGCTGAAAGAATCTAATGGGAGGATGGAATGGGGGGTTTGGCCTTTCAACTCCTTTATGCCCCCCATCCAACAAGACAAAATTAGTATGGATGTTGAAAGCGTATTAGCATTACTGTACCAGCATCTGCTACATTACAATACCACATAGGAACTGAAAATAGAAGGAGGAAAGTCTGCAAAACCTAAACTTTATAAACAGGAGGCAGGGAAAAAAAGAAAGGCAACAGACAGCTCACAGTATTATTTAGTACAAGTTACCAACACAGAACTGAGTAATAGGAGTGGAGCATATAAGCTTTTCAGGGAAATTCCTAACATGAACAGACTTAAGTATCTTGCAACATGCAGGGAGTTTTGTCTATATTTGTAAAAGGAAGGTTGGAAAAAGAAATAATCTGCCGAAGATGATCTCACTAATCAAAAAGTAATAATCCTTAATAAGGTTAAGCACAGAGCTTACATTTTTTACTGGAAGTTTCCAGGTTGGCACTTGTTTCAGATGATACAGTAAGAGACAAACCCCAATTTTACCACCATCTCTGATTAACAGATATTTTAAAAGACAAATAGTCACATTATTTTGAAACATCTTCTGTCACTTCTAAAACCTCTATTTGAAATAATGAAGGCTTCATTTTCACTAACATTTTTCCATTTTTTAAGAAATTCAACCTGTTCATGGCATTTTAAATGCATACAACTATCACTCGATACAAGAAATAAGACAACTCCTGCAGCTCTAGGTACACAGATACTGAGGCAGTTTGGAAATTTGCCTTTTCACCTTCCTGGTCCCACAGCCCAACCCAAATATCCTCCTAAAACTATAAGGTAGAAAAGCCAGGGCAATTTCCACTTCTGTCTCCATTACTGTTCCCCTCTTGTTCCCTTAATGGGCTTTTGCTACCTTTAGACAGTGTAATAAAAAACAGTCATGATGTTTGGGGAATCTGCAAGATTATTGTGAGCAGGATACACCTGCATTAAGTAGGCAAATAGATGTGGGATTCATATCCATCAGCTTCTAGAATAAGGAGAAAAAGCAAATAAAGAAAAATGGGATAGGAATGGGTATTCTGGCAGACCTATCTCTGTGAGTGGTGAAGCTGGCCCTAGTGCAGCCATCCTTCATTTTTCTGACTGTGGCTTCTTTGCTCAGCCACTTACATCTCCAGTGGCCTCTGCCTGTGCCTACTGTAAACACAATCTAGCCTTCAGGCACACACGTGACTCTTGGGAATGGTCCTGTGCAGGGCTAAAGGTCCCTTCCAACTCAGCATATTCTGATTCCCTTCCCAGTCTCTCTGGCTCTCAGGATGCTTACCAACAGGATGCAATTGGATTTCCTCCAATAATAATGATCCCAATCCAACCTGTGAATTTGGTCACAGGTGAAACAGCCTTCTTGGGCTTCGTATCTGCTTTTAAAAATTGTGATTAGCAGAGGACACGGCAAGCAGGAGCTCCAGTTCAGACAGGGACATCACTTCTCACTTGTGCCACCTCCACTACATAAAGTGTCAATTTGCAGAGATCCTTACTCTTCTATTTACACCAAGTCAATCCTGATCCTGGTGATATTGTTGATTACCACATTTATTTGGACACTTCAAGTTCCCCCATTTTCCCCTGCCTCTAGTTTATGTGGAGGGTCAGGAAGTATAGGCCAAAAGAGGGGTACGTTAATGAGTATCCAACAGCCCCATTTCCCATCCTATTCTTGTAGATGCAATGCAGATATTCTTTCCATCCTTCTTCTTAACTTAGAAAGTCAGGTAAGCTGAATGATAAGCAGGGTGGAGAGAAGAGAGATGCAAGCCACTCATCATTGTGGTGCCTTCCTCTCTTCACTTTCTTGCCAAAGAGCTTGTTTTGAAATGGACACACAGAAAAAGACTCTTTAGACTAATCATCACCAGTTAGAAAGACACTTGCATCCACAAGAGCAATCCGGAAGACAGTATTGCCAGAGCATCTGATCTCACACTCCAGCACACACATAACCTCCAAATGCACCAACAGCACTTATGCTGTACAGCCTTAAGAGCGATTCACAATTTTTAATTTCACATAACCCTTCAATTTGGGTATAATTATACCTATTTTAGACATCTGGAGACCATGACAGAGGAATGGTTTAGGTCATAAACCAAAACAGCATTAGATCCAAAAGGCAGTTGTTCAGAGTTCACTATGAAAGTGGAGAATTGCACATGGGAGAAACAGTTTTAGAAACTAGATGCACAGTTAACATTCAAGAATCCCTTTTAAAATCCACAGTATTACATAATAGGAAAACTCTGTTCCCATTAACTAAATAAAAATTCTATTGATAGCCTGTAGAAGCGGAAGGTAAACTCAACTGCACATGTTTTTAAAATATTCTAAACCCCGAGTCCTTTCAACTCCTCTTTCCCTATTTTCACAGCAAGCGTAACTGCTGACATGTAATACAGCTATACTGTAATAAATAACTATAAATTTTAACTTTTAAATCAATTAAAATACTCCTCCATTATATGTCAGAGTGACAAGTAATAGCCTGCTGAGTGCCATGGAAAATTTTGGTCAAATAGCAGACGAGGGCTGCAATCACTGACTGATACCTAGAGCAAAGGCTTTTGGTAATTCTCCCACAAGCAATCACAATTGCTGACAAAGTTCAAATTTGTCTTGACAGGATTGTCAAGGCAAACTAGAAACGTTCACAATTGCAAGTCAAAGAATTCATTTTTATTCAGCTGAAATTCACTCTACTGCTCACATACTAATGATATACAGTACTGTACCTACCACTCTCTCTTGGCTGAATAGCCAAAATCCATATAGCAAAAACTAAAGGAAAATGGGAACACTAAGCAAAATACCGACCGGGAAAGTTATGTTCTACAACTAACACAGCCCCAGTTCATCTCCCAAATCCTCTGCTACATACTGTCAAAATTCTCTTGCAATATATAGCAGGCCTTGATTTTGGAAGGCAGCTTGAATTTAACTTCGGTGGGAATAAGAGTTGGTACAATAATTAAAAACACCACCATTCCTCCCATTTCAGGAAAAGGATGTTTAACTGTTTATGAGCAAAAGCACATTACTGCAGAGGCAAACTGGCAGTTAAGTGTGCATAATTATGTGCTTATGCATAAATTTACACAATTTATATAGAAATCAAGGTGTATAGCAGAGTGAGCAAACATTATTACTTGCTAAACCATCACCCCCCAGAACTCATTTATGCAGCCTGAGGCACAGACTTTCAATCTCATTTAGCAAGGACCACAATATTTACATTTATTGTTGTACCACAAATATTGCTCACTGACACAACAGGTCCCACACGGAGCACAATTAAAACCAAAGAGAAAGAACCTGATGACATACATTCTTTGCTTCATTAACCAATTTCATAGAACTACTGAATGGACTGGGTTGGAAAGGACCTTAAAGATCATCTGGTGCCAACCCCCCTGGCATGGGCAAGGACACCTTCCACTCGACCAGGTTGCGCAAAGTCCCATTCAACCTGGCTTTGAATTTCTGCCTATTCTAAAACAATCTGCTTCTTTTTCCCTCCTGTAGCCATCAAAATTATTTCTGCTAAAAACAGGTGTGCAATACGCAGAATAAGCACTTGGGGAAGAAAAAAGATGACTCAATGAAGAGTAAGCTTTGAGCACCCACAGTTTCAAATGCTGCAGCAATTACAGTGTAACCCTATTTTATTACATGGTTGGAGGGTCCAAGAAGTCCCCACTATCCCCATTTGCACACCTTCAGGCTTCAGACCACTTCATTCCATGCAACTCCTGGCATGGGAGCCCACCACTGTCACGAAGCAGTAAGAGACAACTTCTTACTTCCCTATTTGCTTTCTGTATTCCCCAATAATATACACAAAATAAAGCAAGTGCTGAGCTACAAAGTATATGAAGAAAATGGTTTTGCCATTTTTAAAAATTATTAAGTTCTAATTCAGGAGCAGGAATAATGAAACCTTGTTTCCTTAGTCTTTCTCCTTTCTGCTTGCAACGTTTAATAGGAGAAAAATGCTAACTAGTCCCTTTCCTTTAGTGGGGCCACTAATTGGGTGCCTTTCCTCCTTCTAGTCACTTCTTTTAATGGAACTGGTAAGAGATAACAGCTAAAATTGAATAGCTGTAATAGCTACCCACTGTCAAATTTAGTTGAAGTTGGCTGACATTCAAAACTTATTAGGCGGGAACACACAGACAGCTCAGTTACATAAAAATCTCCTTAGGCTCTGTCTGGGGTTCTGCTGGACTTGCTACCAGAAAGCTCAAACTGTTTGCAGCACGTTATCAGTCACAGATACTCACCGGATTCACCTATTTCTGCTTGTTTTCCTCAAGTGTTCTAGTTTTGCACATACCTATAGATGTCTGGTTACTGAATTTCCAAAAGCTTGCCTGCAGTGGATAGTATCACTGTCTTTTGTGTGGTTTTGCACTCCAAACGTGGACTTCCCTTGAACACATCCTAGCAATATTTCCTGGGCTTGCCTCAGAGCCATTCTGATTTTAATGAGCCCATAGAAAGCAGCTTCAGGCAACACACTGTCCATCCTCCTCTTCAAAAATCTGTGCTCCTGTATCTACAGAAACAGTGTTTCTAAACTATTTGAAAACACTTGCAAGAACTTGACACCTAAAATCTTTTCCAGGCTTTTTACACCAGGAAGGACTCAAAGACACCCCAAGAAGAACCCGCTAATGCTTGGAAGAAACAAGGCTGTTATCCAAATTTCACAGTCACACAGAGGAATGTTAATAAAAGTAAATGCATACCAAGCACTTGTTTGAAGTTCAACGCTTCTTTCATTCCAGAAACACTGCTTTAATCTCGCAAATGCTGCTCTGCCTTTTGTTATCCCCTTTCGTGACTGTGTTGTCAAGCACAGCACTCAGGCAAACTTGCTGCAGGAGGAGCAGAAATCGCCTACAAATGTCAAGCCTACACCACCAACATGAGTGGTGTCTTCTAGCAGAGCGAGGCTGAGGCAGGACCTCAAGTTTTCAACACAATAATACTCAGGCCAAGCTGTTTGGCAGGATAATCTGGAGAGTCAGTCCCTCCTGCTCTCCACCATTTGGGAACCAACTGCAGTCGCTGGCACGGAGTGGGCTGCAGGTTATCAGCTGCGCAACATTGGTTTGATGCAAAACCGCTTGAAGTTGAAAATTCCAAGAACCCTGTGACATGGAAGGCAGTTTCACCTATCGCAGTCATCAAACTTGTCAAGAAGCAGCCCTGCCTACAAGACACCAAGGCAGATCAGGGCAGGGAAAAAGCCCCGTGACAGAAAAAGCCTTCCTGACAGAGGAAAACTGTGATGTTCTGGTCTGACTGAATGTACTCACCAAAGCTGCCAATTCAAGAGCTTGCCCAAACAGCTGAATTTTACCGAATCCTAAAGAAACCCCCTTGAGATTGATGGTGTTACAGGCCTTGATTTACTTGACAAAGAAAATGTACAGGCCTTTATTCTCAAATTTTCTAAGATTTCCTTGGCTGAAAAATTGCATTAGCTCTTCCTCAATCAAAACAAACCTCCAGTCTGCTGACAATTATTCCAGTAAAGGTAGAAGTTTCTTTTTCCTGCAAGAAGTGAACGATGACACCATTTTCTAAAGCACGAGCTCTACTCTTTTAGTAGAGTTGAATCTCTCCACCCTGAGCTCCTGAGGAATCATCTTCTAGTCCCTGATGCCTGCAGACAGTTGTGCTTTTGTCAGGCCAGGTGGTGCTCTCTGGCCATCTACTCCGGCAGAATTACCACAAGCACCTGCTGCCCTTCTTTACGGTATTTACAGGACAGACAGAAGAGTCCATGCTATTTTGCTGCCTGCTGTTCTTGGCTGGGTAGGTTGGAAAACTTTGTTTAATGCTTCCTTAGAGATGCTAGATAGAAATTTTAATAAATTGGTGCACTCCATTGATTTGGCATTTCCTTGTAGCTGGCTCTCAGTGTCTGATCATTTTGATTATGGACCGATGCAACACCACTGAATTTACAGCCACAGATTAGTTTTAAGCAGCCACAGAACTTCATGTCTGTTCTTATGCCTTTTCTGCCATTATAGTTACATCTTAAACCAACGGCAAACCTCCCCTGCCCTTGTTTTTCGCAGGAATCGCACATGCAACCACAACAAATTCATGGTGGCCACTGTGAAAGCAGAGTTGGTAAGCTTTTACCAGGCAGCCATAGGTTGCCTGTGATCACTGTGAAAGCTCCTTAGAAACACTGGTCTCACCTGGCAGCAGAAGGTATAACAACTACATTAAAATTCAGGAAAAGAACAGAATAAAAGTGGCTTTCATAAATGTTATAGATACTGCTAAAAGCACAACCCCCAAATAATGCAACTGGCTGTGCTCCTAAAGGCATTTACTAACTATTTTAAAGTTACTATGGTTGCATGAAAAGAAAAAAAACGCCCTACAAACTATGGTATGAAGAGAGTCTAAGTCTATGAATGAATATTGATAAACTGCTGATCATGATGTGCCATAATTATTCTTAGAGCATGAGGTCACAATCCTAAATTATGAAACTGCTGAAATAATATTTTTTTGAAGTTTCATCTTTCCCTTATGCATAAAAATCTCTGCTAAGCCTGCAAAATCTTGACCTCGAATTTAAGGACATTATGCTACTTTAATAAATTATATAGAAGGCTTGACTTGTGATCAAGAAAATATTAAGTCTTGGGTTATTATATTCTACATTGTTTCTTTACTCATTAAACCTGAAGAGCTTTCATTAAAAATAGAGTAATTCAATTCACTGACATACTATTAACAAAACATGATATACATATTTAAATTCCAATGCTGTGAAAGAGATGACAGGGATAAACTAAATAGCTGGAATCCAGATGATATAAAAGAAACTTGAAATCTTATCTATAAAGAAAGGGCTTCAACATTTTAACTTAGTCCAAATTTATTTTAATGGGCATTATGTCATGAAAAAAAAGTTTACAGAAAAAATATGTATTACTTTGGATATTGTTGTCTTAAGCAAATACACTTCAGCTCTATACTTAATTAGAATTAGATGGCAAATTTTGTCAGTGTCTCCTATTCCTCTTCAAAATTTGATATATTTTTGCTGTTCCTGATAAGGTTACAGTGGCCTGTATACATGATTGAGAAGTTACCCACCAAGACTGTTACTCAAGTGCACAAGTACAGCCATCACCCCAATTAACTATTTATGAGCTGTTCCACTGCTCTAGAAAAAATGCACTGCTACCAGAAAAAACCTGCTCATTAGAAAGCAGCCTGTTAAGGTATTTTTAAATATAACAATGCAATTTCAGTAGGCACATGCACATTATTTTTTAAGGAGAAGAGGAACCGAAGCATTTTACTCTGGAGCTGAGTGGTTTAAAATTTTAATGAAGAAAGGATTTAAGATTGTATTATAGGAAACAATGTCTCATTGACAGAAATGTAGTTAAGACAGTCCTGCAGATCTTTCCATCTCTTACTTCTGTGCCCTTTTACCCTGGGCACGGGCACGCATATGCTTCCATTGAGTCTGAAGACTGGCAGGGAAGCAGGGACTGAGTGCTACTTCCAGGTGGTTTCTCCTGTAAGGGAATCTCTTCTACAGCTTCCCTTCACATCCTCAACACTACTGGAAATAACTCTGCACTCCTAAGCTGAAACTCCTCCTCTATCAAATGGAGAAAATTTTAAATTATTTAAGTGAAGAAGTGGCAAAATTATTCTCTCCTGATTATGCTAAGCAGAGGAGAGGGAAAAAAAGAGGGGGAGAATGAGGGAATATGGCAAACCTGTCCTGGTCAATCAACTCTACCAACCAGCGAGTTGCTAAACTCTTGAGAGTGCTCTGAGGTGCTCTGGTTATTACTGATAGTACAGAAAGATTACATACATCACTTCTGTATTACTGCACTCCTTAAGTCTTTTGAGAAATTTACACATGTAAAACAATCAGTAATATTTGAAGCCGTGCCCTTCATTCCCAGTTTTCTGCAATTTCCTTATTAAAAGTACCCAAGAAGCCATCTTATCTGATATATTTCATAACTTAATTATCAGATCGATGAGTGACACTAGAGCACGACCTGTCAAATTGTTACTGAACATCACCTTTTAAATTACTGTCTACCCAGTTGTTTCAAACACATGTAGTTTTCTTAGTCCAAATGAGCTTGTTGCTTAAAATACTCCTGCATCCCACACATTTGTTCCTGGAAAATAAGATGATGGAGCCCATCAGAAATGCTGTCTGGTATGTTTACCTGTCTCAAGCTCTCATGTTATTTTGCAGCATCCTCCCCTGCTGTGAATTTATCAGAATAACATTTTCCTGCAACAAAGAATGCAAATAACCATCATCTGTGTGAGGACACACTACCCAAAAATGTCATAAATGAAAAACCTTGTTGTAAATTGCTAACACCTCATTGTTAACTTGCTGCTCACACTTGATCTTAACATTTACCCCCCTACATGTCCAGATCTCCAAGGATGACTCTAGGGATCCAACACCTCACGAGCTTACTTATGTACATTAAAGTTGACAGTCCAACAACCTTTCTTTTCCTCTCTGTCTCCCACCTCTCTTCTCTATGTCCTCATAAACAATACCACCTAAAAACAAAATTATATGCAAGAATAACAATGGGCAACAGCGAGACTTAGCCCAGCAACAGAGTCAAAGTATGACATTTACAGCTGCTGCATGCTGCTAACTCCAGTCCTGTTAGGGCCAGCTTCAAAACTGCCTCAGATTAGATACAGAAACAAAATTCTGAGCTGCTCCAGAGTTTTGTTACAGTTCCCTGCCAGCCTCCAGAGGGGAGCTAACAGAGCAGAGGACAAATGACATGCATGATCCTCCCTCACCACAAACCTCCTTAATTCTCTACAAGGAATGTATGCGAAATACAGCATAGGTCATACAGATACCACCTTAAAAGAATAAAATAATAATAAAAAAATTTGCTCTCTCCTGGTTTTCCCAGTAAGACAAAATTAGTGTTGAGCTGTGTGATCAGCTCCTTAGTGTACAACCATATAATTTATTTATATAGCTATTCTCTTCCTATATTTTCTATATTCTATATTTCCTATATTCTCTTCCTATATTTTTAATAACCTTCGAGCTTTTTGCCTTTCAGCTGAAGGCAATCTCTTCACATTTTATGCATAATGGAGCCAAAACGGGTGTCAGTGTTTAACAATGATTCCCTGAAATTTCTTGGATGAAGAGAGGGAAAATTTAGGGAAGAAAGAAATTAAGGAGTATATCTGGTCCTATCTCTTACCATTTTACCACAACATGAAGGGAAAGGGGGGGGAGATAGTCTAATTTAGTGGTCTAAATGATATACTGGAAGCTCTACATGCTTCCAAGGCTACTTCTAAAGAAAGTTTTGTGCTCATGCAAGTCTGTTCATTGAAAGGTACCATATGCTTATAATCATTTATCCTTTATACAATGCATACTTCATGAAATTTGTATGGTCTTCTTTTTTTTTTTTCCCTTCCCTAACAGTGAGATTCACAGATCTGAAAGGATGCTAAATACCAAATCTGTAAAAGTTCACGACAGTCCATGGCAAAACTCCATTTTACTTTGGATTAAATATACTTGGTGACATTCCAAACAAGCCCGTCAATACGTGCACAAAACAGGACTACTGGTTCCCCAGGAGAGAGATATCACTTGTTTGCTCTGTGTGTGCTCTATGAAGACATTTGTGTATGAATTGACAAGGATGCTATCTTGATATGCAGAATACTTCTGCAAGTGCTAGAAGTTGAATGTGTCTGTTCAACTGAGAAAGGGGTTGAATGTCCCATTCAAGAGTTACAAGCACTAACTGTAATTCTGTACAAGTTTTTCTGAAAATTTATATATGGACCGAAACAGGCAAGAAAGCCCTTCTCTCCACTGGATGTTTACTCCTTTTATAGCTAATATTCCAATTATTTGAGGGGATTTCACAGATTGCAAATAATTCTTTGCTCTCTTTTCATCTCCCTATTATGGCTAGGGATGAAGTCACAAAATCTTTTAAAACTTATCCCCAGTATTTGGTCAGTATCTGTTAATTATTTTAGATTGAACTACCTCTTCTGCAGCGTTATAGCATAATTTAAGCATTCAATTTCAATCTGTTAAGTAGACTAGAAGAGTTACATATACTTCTCACTTCTAAGCTTTCAGTTTAAGAGTTTTTCCCTTGTGACTGCCTTAGTTTGTATTCCCTTCCTTATTTCCTCAAGCTTTTCTCTCAAGATTCAGACATTTTCCTCTACACTTCAGCATGCTAAACACATCTTTGGGTAGGATTTAAAGGGCTCAGATGTCAGGTATGTAAACTATTTTTCCTTTAAGAGCAGAATTGGCACATTACGCTATTTCAAAGATAAGTGTATTTGAGGCAGAAACTTGCCTTCAAGTTTTATTCTCTTTTATCAGCAACAACATCTTGAAAATCCTGGCTACGGTGAAATAAGAAATGTTGTATTCATTGACCTTTTTGCTAAGGTGTGTCATCATTAAATTTGAATATACTGCACTACATGTTCATATACAGTTTCCCAGGTTTCTTCTGGATATTTTCATATAAATACAAAACTCGGAGCTACTCTTTCCTCTTCCCAACTAAGTCAGAAATCATATACGCAATGCCTGCACTAAAGTAAAAAACTGTCTTTGGCATTTGTGGTTGCCTGCTGAAGATTACTTTTGTGTATAACCCAAAGCATTTTATCCCAGACCTTTATTCAAACTAAAGTGACTGTGCCATCATCCATAATTCAGAGGCAGCACCTGTTGGGTTTGTATTAACAACCTGATACTTAAGTAAACTGTTTGGAGCTGGGGCCGGCAAAAATATCCTGTACTTGCAAATCCTATACTGAAAGAGCTGAGATTGGTTTCAGTAAGTAATGCCAATATTTTCAGTTTCAAAAAAAAACCCCAAAACTATAATGAGTAGGACAACCTCCAGGCAAGATGTTTGAAATTTATAAGACATCAAATATCAAGAGATATGGTTAGAAAAGTTAGAATATCAGTTTGGTGAAAAAAAAAAAAAAAAGACAACTTCCACTCCACCACCATTTTTACCTCTTTTTAAACGTTTCCTCAATTCCCAACAGAGTACATCTAAAACTAACCTGGTCACCATGGTGGTACTGCTTTTCAGGCATCCATGAAGAAAGTAGTTATGCAATATTTCTATAAACATGCAACATTCAACATAGTGTCAGTTCTTCACAATTCACAGTTTTAAATGATAAATGCAAATATACTACTTAGACCTACATGTGTATCTCAAAAATCTAGCTTGGATAGTCAGACTTATTTTTGGGGAACGAAGACCAGCAACTCATTTTTCTGACAGAAATCAAGGTCAAAATTCTGCAAACTCGCTTACTAAGAAGTAGCAGTTGAAGACTGAGGAAGCAAGAAAAATCAGATTTGATGCCATCACAACAACTTTGTAGTTAGCCATGCTAACACAGTTTCCTGGGTACAGTGCTCCTAAGAGGATCTCATAACACTGCAAAATCAGAGCATGCAGATGACTGGTGAGGCAAATCTTCCAAGTGACTTGTATATTCAACGAGGGAGACAAGGTAATTTTTAACATCATCTCTCATCGCAAATTAAAGTCATCTCAAGCCTGCTGCAGCAACTTAAAAGGCCAGTCCAGAAGGTAAGGAGGCCACGTTGGATGGAGGATCATTAGGATGCCTTGGTACCAACGTCCACAGGGCCTTGAAAACTGGTTCTATGTGACAAAGTCACCATGTGCACAATGAAGGCTGCTTTGCCTTAGTGTCATGGGTTTGATGATCACGTCCAGACTCAATATATACATATATCTATGTAATTAAAATTATTATTAGAACAGCAAATATAAATATGTACATATATAGGAGATACAGTACCATACAGTTGTTTGGGTTTTTTACTGTACAATACCATTTACTTCTAGGTGTCAGAATGAGGAAAATATAATATATTAAAAAAAGTAATTATGGAGACAGGTGGGACAGCAATATTTCCTTTCTGTTATTGGTTTCCTTGAAGATTAACAGTGGACAGAAGATCTTAAATCAACTCAATTCTACACTACTTATAAATTCAATCCTGCCATTTTACTGCATGAATAATGATCAAATTAAGTGTCTATGAAATATGGAGTCTGTTTCCTCTTTTTTTTTTTTCCTAATCTCCATCTTGAAACAGACCACTAAGACACCAAATAGAGAGATAACAATCAAATATCACGAGGAACTTTGGGCACAAAAACAACGACTCCTTACCAAGGTCTGTGATAGCTACTAGATAACCCGACAGTGATGTGCTCCCACCTCACCAGATATGAAATACATAATAATAAAACATTAAAAAAAAAAAAGAAAGAAAAAACCCAACATTTAAGTATATTGGAAAAGGTCTCATGTTGGCCATTTCATGGAAGATGGCATAACAGGAGAACTTGACAAGGGAGAACACTGCAGAGATTTTTTGTTCAGCAGAAGATAGTGCAGTATCAGTCCTCAACAATCCGGGTTGACCCAAATGGAGAAACACAGACCAAAATTCTGGAAACATACACCTAGTCCTTCATCATGTATTTTTCTGTCTCCCTATATTGTATAAATCAAATATCTCATTCAAACACAAATACAGCCTAGATGCTGTAGGAATTCGTCTCATTCAGCACTCCCTACCAGCATGTTCCTGGAGAAACAAAGACCAGAAAGTCAAACAAACTGTATGTCAGGGAACTGTTTTCCCCTGTGAAGCACTTGTGAACTCTGAGGGAACACTACTCCTCCATGCCAAATGGACATCCTTTGAGATGGGATAAGCCATTGGTATAGTTAAGAATAGAAACAGAATCCCAAATCATCCATTCTACGACAATACTACAAATTTTTCTGCAAGGATTAGTATTTCTATTCATCAGCCAAAGAAAGTGACAGGTAAGTCTCGAGCTTAAGTAAGTCTTGAGACATTTCCATTTCTGGCTTATGGTGATGCGAATTTGCCCTGCTTCGACTCAGGGTACTCTGGTCTCTGAGCCTCAGAATTAAAGAGCTATCAATTATAACTAAATTGAATATTTAATTTAAACACATAAGATTTTAGTTTTACAAGGACTGTTAGCACAAGCAAACCCAGAGCTCTGCCTCTGCAGCCACTCTCCTCTATGGGGTCAACCACTGCTTCCAACAGAGGCGTCACAGAGGTGAGCAATATAAGTGTATAATCTCAGATGATATGATCCAGTAGCTGGATGGGCAGGAAAATCTCTGAGTCCAGATGAAGCCCAGGTTGCTATTATTTGTGGAATACCCAAACTCTGAAGATCACAAGAGGAAAACCTCTTCAGTAGAGTTATATTGCATCCAGCCAGAATGCAAGACCAATTTAACTACCATCAACATAGATGCACAGCAGGTTGAAAAACAAAACAAAACACACATAAATTCAGAGGCTCACACAACAGTATTTATAAAGCCTTATATCCATCTACTCAAATCCAGAGAACACACTTGTCAATCCACCAGGAATCACAAACTATAAAAGTTAAGAGTATTACGAAAAAGCAAAAAATCATACAAAAAAACCTAATACAAGAGAAAAAAATACAACTTAAATACAAAGAATCAATTTCAGCAAGTTCTGAGCACTTATTTAAGTCCTGGTTTCACAATCTTACAGTAAGATCTGAGTCTCAGATCTGACCATGAGCCACGGGAACATTCCTACCATTTAGTGTGGGCCAGAAATTCACTTTATGACTGACATAGGATGCCAGACCAGCTACTGGGCTGCATTACAATGAAATCCTTCCCTCAAACCAACTCTGAGAAAGTTTTAGCCACAAAGCCAGAGCAAGAACATCAGCAATGTTCAAGTAAGCAGCCAGGAGGCACACGTACCCCTGGCAGAAATTTTATCCTCACAAAAGAGCCTTTTTTTTGCAATTAGGTAAAAATAAGCTTAAATATATTAAATACTAGTGAACTACACATACTTTTCCTCCTCCTCCCCCCTAAACTTTCAAGATCAAGGGAGTAAAGACTATTTTTTTTTTTTAACCTTAATTTTAGTTATATTCCCGTCCTTCATACTGTAATTTCTTCTGGTTCAGAGCTGGAGAATGAAAACAAACAAACAAACACCACAAAAACCAAAATCAAAGCCTGAAGCGGCTTCAGGGTAGAGGTTTATTTAACACACACATTTCAGTGTTACTTGAAGCTAGGGAATAGTTAAGCAGTGATTATAATTTAGAGTATGCAGAGAGGAACTGTAATAACTGTACATCTGGGCAGCGGGCTGAAGTGGAAGAGATGATGTTTTATTCCATCTCTTCCACACTCCTAAAGGACATGGCAGCTGGCATGAGAGTCAAGCAGCAAGGTAAGCACTCGCAGTGTGACAAAGCTTGCACGTGAACCCCATCTAAGTCTTTTTAAAATTATACGTATGTATGTGTATACACACACCATATATAGATATGTCACCAAATAAACTGTCTGCAAAGTTTACTTCTCCATCAAAGGCACAAGCTGTCACTGCTGGGAGCCAGAAGCTAAATGTCATTAGGGCACAGGCTCTGACACAACTTGCCAAGAGGCAGGAGCTGCATGGAGGCCCTGCTGCACCCAAACTGTATAATGCTGGTACACAGCTCTCCAGAAGTTTATCACATTACAGAGTTTCCCTGACTGAATCAGCAATCCCTGCAGACACCCCTGCGTGGTCGCCTGCCCTCCTGTGGGCAGCGTATGATAGACTAGGGTCTGTTGAAAGAATTTAGAAGAAAGAAGGAAAGAACACCACCATCACCCCCAAATCTTCATGAAAACCAACATCTGGTATGTGCTCAGGTTGACGACATGTTCTACAGTTACAACTGCAAAATACCGCAAAATTTTAAAGATAATACGTTAACTATTCCCGAAATCCATTTTGCATTTTTTAATTTTGTGTCAAAGTAACACCAGTGGAACACAGAGATAACTAAAGTTGCCAAACAACTCTCCACTTATTAATAGAAAAAGTAAAGTTGGTTCTTTGTTTAAAACTAAGCATGGGTGTGTTTCAGTCCAAAAGAATCTGTGTTTCAGCAAAAATGCTATAGGTGTTCCTGAAAAAAACAAAGTGAGGGGGAAACACTGCTTTGACAGTTTTCATATTTCCTACAATTGACCCTTTGAAAACCAGTATTTCCATGTTTTAGTGTGCAGACTTTGAATTGACCTTGGAGTCAAACGTGGTGCTTTTTCCAGCAGAGGGAAAATCCGTTCAAACCCACCTCCTAAAAGCAGTGTTTGCATGCACTCCATAGTGGTTTGCAGTATTTGGCAGCAGCATTCCCTCCATCTTAGCTACACTGAGCAAGCTGCAGATGAGGGTTGGACAAAGTTCATTCTTCTCCCTTCCTCCCCCTGCACAGATGCTCATTCTTGCTGTTGTGAACTGCCGCACCTGAACTGAGATGAAGGGCACTTGAATCCCATCTCATCTCTGCAAATGCCTTGCTGCTATGCAGACTGAAAAGGTAGGGAAGGTCCCAACCCAAACACAAAGGGACCAGGACAGGCAATGCAATTATATTTACTTGAGTCTGCTGAGCTGCAACAAGTGGATGTAAACGCAGTATCACAAGGTGAAACCTTGTAAGCAGAAGAAAAGAAGAGACAGACTATCGGGAAGAGTGACAAAAAGTTCTGCAGCAACGTGGGTTGAAATATAGGGTTATTTAGAACAGAGTACAAGATTAGGTGGAGAGGTGAAGACTCCATGACATCATGAACATCTCCCTGCACCTTCTTACCACTTAGGGCCTCTTTCTACAGCAAGTCTGTTAGCAAAAGCAGCAAGGTCCATTTTTAAGGTTCAATGAGCCACACAGATGGCAATGCTATTCCATGAAATGGAATTCATTTCCACCTACTTTCTTAAGAGGTCTCAGAAGTGCTTGTGATAGTACAGCTTTGTGACTGTATGCAACCTTAGCTACTACAACTCTGCTTTGTGCACTGGCTGAACAAACCATTACCTGAACAGCAAATTTGGAGGAGCAAACTCAAGTATATTCTATAACTGGAAAATCTAGCATTAGGAAGAAGACTGTGCCTCCTTCATTTCAGAAACCTGAATGAGGCTGGAAAGTTTCGGCAGAAAATGACTGATCTGAGTTAAGAAAGCACAGTATCACTACAAAGACCTGAATTTATCATAACTTTTCCACATGCTATATAATAATACTTTTCATGAAAACGCATGCTTTTGCCAAAGATTTCTCTCACTTTTATCTTTGAACTGTGAAAAGACTCCAAAAAGTCAAGCTAGCCAATAGCCTACATTTAAAGCAATTTGCAAACTTTGCACCAAGTTCATTAATACTGAAAATTTAATTACAAAAGCAGCCTTTGAATAGCCACATTGATTACAATTTTCTGCAATTAAAATCCATCTGCATACTTGGAAAAATGCTTACAGAAAACAGTGCTTACACCTTTACCATGTGGAGTAATTGCAAATGCACAGAGTCCAGAAGAATGTATGGCTTGCTTACAGCACCCCAAACTGTTTGAATTATTTTGGACCGCGTTTTCTCCAGCTCTGCCAGGTAAAAGGAGAGGCAAGAGGAGGGCAGGCCAGAACAAACACGGCCTCCACCACGAAGGCGGCACTGGGAAGGGGAAGCGCGCCGCTCCTGAACATCAGAGCACGCGAACAGTTCCCGCTGAGCAGCCACGTGACCCACTGCTGGATGGTAATGATTACGAGGTCCTCCCTGGATGTCCACAGATGTGGCAACACTCAGGAGGAAGAAATAAAGCAGTAGGGCGATGGGAGCTCAAAGAGAAAGACCACTGTCTCCTTTTCCAAGGAAAATTCAGCTTGCCCGTTTCACCTCTCCTCTTGAAAGTTTGAAAAGGCTGCCCTGTCTTTGCAAGGCACGATCTTTAAGATCCATCAATAAAGATCTCAGAAAAAAGATTCAAGCCTGCTAATATTCTAATTTATAAGTAGAATTTTAAATATCTTTTAAACATTTAGTAATACTAGACTCTCCATAGGACTTCTGTGTCTATACTTTAAGTATTATGAAATATAAATTAAGTTCACAATCTAGTATTTTTGTCATGGGAATGGTTCTCAAGTTCCTAGGCTTAGCAGATGGTCGATAACAGATTTCACTATTTCCTGTTTTTCCCCCATTTTCTTGGATTTCAGCAACAGAATAGATCTTTTCCTGAGCAATCTGTTCAGTTTGATTGCGTGTCTTTTCTGAATTATATCCAGTACTTATTTTTCTTTTGTAGTTCCCCCCCCCACTGTGTCTCTTCTCTGAACACTGAAAGTTTTCTTTGGTTTGTAGTTGCTGGACAAGAATAAAAGCAAATCTCAGCTGAAGCAGACAAAATGCATGTTAACTTCCATGCTGCTTTTCTCAAGTTGTTTCTACTATGCAAATTATTCCCAACAAGTCACACACACAGACACGCACTTCCTAACCTACAATTTTGTTTTTACAGAATCGTAATTCACTTCTCTCTGTCTTGGCTCCAACACATTGTCCAACTTCAGGATTTCTCCGCAGAGTTACTCCTAAATATCTCCATACCCACATTATAGGTAAGGGCACTTTTCCTACGTAACTGATTTCAAAATTCTCTAATTTGGAACAAAACTACCTACTGCCTTGAAACTACCTCCGCCCACAGAACGAGGGACTGAGATGCTTTCCCTGCCTTCCAAGGTGCTCCCTTCACATCCAGGTACGTCACCACTCCGAGGTTCACCCTGATGCAGTGGCTGTTTCCCGCTATGCAATCTAGACGTGACGGAGAAGAACACGTTCAGCAGATTTATAAAAAGTTTGAATTGTTCTGGAGAACAGTCATCCACCGGCCTCCCTGCTGCCATAAAGGGAAATGCTCACAGCACAGAGACGAGAGGAAAATCCCAGGTTCGCTGGCTCTTTAAGCCAGTGCAATAAATCAAGAGTTACATAACTTCTTTTTTTTCCCCCCTCCTAAAAATACATTCTTTGCTTGAAATATAATTATTAAGTATGAAAAAATAAAATGGTGTTTCCATGGTTTTTAGTAGCTCTTAGGCTGAAACATGGAGGCCTTCGGAAGAAAGCCTCTGTGGGGAAATGCAAAGGGAACAGCAGCGGCAGCATTGCATCAGGATGGAGGAAGATGCACAGCACCAAGAAAGAGCTGACAACTGTGCAAAGAGTGCTGGCTTTTATCTGAAATGCTGCTGTCTGACTGCTCACCTACAGCCTTGGGGACCTGCCCCCTTCACTGGAGTGGCACAGCCAACATGAATAAAGTCTGCTGGAGGGCTCTCTGGGTTCCAGAGGAGGTGATCCACCCTGGATCAGGTGCTCACTCTGATCACTGGGGGCAGAGGATATGGCTCAAGGGTCCCTGGGGTGGGTGCTGCACCCATAGCAGACATGCCCTTCTCGGCCCTGCACAACTTGTAGCACCCTGAAGGGGCTCATGGGCAACCACGCACGTGTGCAAGCTGCACACAAGGTCATCTCCAGCAACTCCCACTCTCCGAGAACAGATGGAGGCACTCCAAGAGCAGAGGACTATTTCTGGCTGACCATGTCGGGCTGCTGTTGCCTGTCCCAGCTGAGATGAGCCACAGCCCTTTGCTGCCAACCCCAGGAACAGGTGCTGCTCCTAAGGAGAACCAGCAGCAGCCCTCTGTGCCAGCACCAAGGGGCTTTGTTCCTGGCAAGGACAAACTTCAGCAGTGCAACGCTAGACCTCCTTCATCTAGAGAACATCAGAAACCTTGAGGGTCTGTTTCTTGGATCAGAGGAACTGTAATCTTTTTATAACTAGTTAAATGATGTCATATGCTCATTAGCTTTCCAGACTCTATTTGGAAGGCAATTTTTTTTTTTACTCTCTTGTTCTCTTTTTTCTCTT
This sequence comes from Manacus vitellinus, assembly GCF_001715985.3. Taxonomy (NCBI): domain Eukaryota; kingdom Metazoa; phylum Chordata; class Aves; order Passeriformes; family Pipridae; genus Manacus; species Manacus vitellinus. Next base: position 53,596,790 of record NW_021938789.1, on the reverse strand, counting down.
GACTGCTTAGTTTCTATTCAGCACGAGTACTCTGCTCTGAAAATTCTGCCAAGGGTTTTCCACATTCTCTGCACAGCCCTCTAACTGCATTGCAGAAAAATAAGACTCATATATACACATTCAACCTTGCTCCTCAAATGTCTTTAAAAGTTTCATCTTTTTAATTCAAGTTCCTACTGGAAAAAAATAAGTTGATAATCTACCCAGAAATACAATTCTGCATGTTCCTGCACCAAGCCAAAACCACAGAATTTACTACCACAGAAAACACAGAAGTAAAATGAATGAAATTAATCTGTTGGGTTTTTTCCCTCCAATCTCTGCTGGGTCATTGCAGTAATCCAGAAAAAGAAATCTTCTGAAATCAAAACTGAAGCACTAGATTCAGCTACATTGCTTCAGTGCATAAGAAGTGCCTACTCACAGTTTACAGCCTTTGTAAAATTAAAAGCAATTATGAAATGATAAAGAAATTACCTTGTTCAGTCTGGGATTAAAAATACTAATCTTAGGTAGGATGTTAGGAAAAAATAGTAATACAGCAATCATTAAACTATTCTGAAATTCTATTTAAGTTCCTTTAAGATTGCTGTAGTAGGGTTGTTCAGTATGACTGCCTGAACTGTTTCATTATGTGGCTTGCAAGTTGTATTTAGACAAAACAGATTATAAACATACCCTAACATTTTTGACCATAACTGAATTGTCCAAATTGTACTAGAGTAGATTTTTTCTGGGGCATTTTCTTGATAAGTAAAACAGATATTTCCATCATTGAATTGTAACGAATGACAAGACTGAATTTCATCTTTTCCCTATTTATATCAGCACAAAAGAAATGAGCAGACAGGTTATCTTTCTGTTATAGCACCAAAGTTCTTCTATGCTCCACTGAGCTCTGGTTAGAGACTCCACAGTTTGTGCCATCCTCCATCTCACAAGGTAACCCCTTTCATAAATTGCCAAGCCTTATTTTAAAACTAATCAAGTATTTTGATCTTATGACTCCCCTCCAAAGAGTTGTTTCTGAATGCTGCCTTTCCAATGACAAGACTTTTAATCTCCAAATGCACACAACCTAAGCTGTATGCACTCATCCCAGTCCCACCATTGTTACTCTTCACCTTCAAAAAAAAAAAACAACCACCACCACAAAACATTTTAGAATAGTTCTTACTCCCTCTAAAAGCTTTATTTAAAAACAAAAGAACCCCCGACACACTCCCCATACATTCTCTCAGCCTTCCTTTCTTCAGACAGATATTACCTGCATTTCTAGCCTCAAGGCATAAGAGGACTGATCTTCTCAGCTTGCAAGTAAACATCATACAATCCCTACAGCATGGAGCTTCTCATTTATTTTCAGAACACCACCTGTATGTGGTCTACTGGTGTCCCAAGTCTTTCTTCTTCACATTTTCATAAATATAGTACTGTTCTACTAAAATGCTCCCATAGCACACTGTTGAGGATTATCATCACCACACAAAAGGATCAGAGTCACGTACAAGCACTGAATACCTAATTATAGAAGTGGGATGAGGCTCAAATGTAGGAAATGCAAGATCATGCATTTAGTTGTTCTTGACTCTTAGTTGTTGTCATAAGCTTGGGCAGCAGAAAATGACAAAGACCAGCTTGTATCTACTAATAAGCATTCTCTAGCACAACCCATTTGTGTCTCCTCATGAGACAGGCTTAATCCAACATATCTCTCCTTTTTTCTTACTCCTCTCTAGTTTAAAGTCATACATTTTCAATTTGCCACTCTACCAAAGGCTCCACTGAATTTTTGTCTTAGTCTGGTAGGATTAGTTTTGGCAAACATTTTATTCCAATTACTTTGCATCTGCCTATTTTTCCAACAAATGCTGTTCTGGTGCTTTGTGTATGATGCACTTCAGGTTTGTAGGCTTGTAGTTATGGGGATTAATGCATTCTGTTTCTCAAAGTTCAATATTTATGGCAAAGGTTTCACATTAATTTCATTAGCAAATATGCAAAACCTCTTCCTCCAATCTGGGACTGAAATCAAAAAAGGAATGAGCCCATTGATTTTGATGCAACATGAAGGTCTCTGCCAACAAAGCTCCCTAAAACTTTGTAAGGACACAAATGGAAGAGCAGTCCTAAGAATAACCATGACTACATTTTATTACTTCTTCAAAGATAAATTTCATTCCAAGCAACTTTTGCTTCCAAACAAGAAGTCTGTAATAAAGACCTTCTCTGGAGGTTACCTAAATGAATACACATACATGAGTTTCACCTGCATCGGTTACAAGAGCAAGAAACGACGTTTTATTAATTCTATTCTCCAGTGAAGGAAGATATGTGATTCACATAGGAATTATTTCCTTTTGCTCTGTCTCCCCCCACAGATACAAATATATAATATACCAGGGGTTTAAATCAGAAGAAAAACTCATTGCAGGAAACAAGTCTTCAGGCACAGAATTTTGAGCTAATAGTCTTCTAGTTCACACAAATAGCTCACATGTCTGTTATGAGATCTGCATGTTATGCTCAGGGCAATATGCAATAAAAGATTCTACCACTTGACAGACTAAATAAACTCATGCCCAAGATCTGTTTACAAGTTCTCTTAAACACTATTAATTATTGAAGTTCAACAATGGAAGGTCATGAGGTGCAGTGCATGAACAACAAAATGACCATTTTTTACTTCCCTGTGAAGGATGGAAACCTGAGCACTGGGAACACCTTTTTGCTTCGAATGAAAGTGTTCTCACTCGTTCTTTGGCACAGGATTTTATTCTTCATATGATAAAAGGTTTATGTTAAAAAGATATTTGAAATTAAATAAAACCATTGGAAAAATTAAACAGGAATAAAACAACTGACCAGGAAGAAATATGCGGCTGAAGCACTAATATGCTGCCAAACGTCCCCGAAATCATTAATGTCTCTATCAAACCCAAGAAAACTCATAGATTCAGTGTGTATAAAAAGCTGCATTACCTCACTCAGAAGCAATGAAAGCAAGAATAAATTTGAGCGCAACCCTTTCCAGTACAGCCAACTTGGTGAACTTCAGCCTCGGATTTTCATCATTGGTTGCAAGGACAGAAACCAGTCAGGTCTGGCCGTGAGACACACGCTCCAAACAGCACAGGGCACCAACTGCTCCATCTTTATGGCTGGTTTTAAATACGTGACATTAAGGAAGTTCCTTTCCGAGGAAGGGAAAGGACACGGTAAATTTCAGGGCAAACAAAAAACCCATACAGGAGCGGTTTTATATATATGCCCTCTGTACCTTGAAAGCGTTGGGGGTTCTATTACAGTCAGAAGAGTGGGAAAATGTTGCACCCCACTTTCTACAAACCAGAAGCTACTTTTTGAACTATTCAAAGCAAAGGCTTATTTCTTCTCGGGAAAGTTTCTGCAATCATAGGAACAGAAAAAAAGAAGCAAATCAAAACTGAATTCATAAATTCAAAACAATTCCTGGAGAGGCATGTTCCCCTTCCCCCAACTTTTTTTTTTTTTTTTTTTTTTACAAGCGGATTTGTAATGGGGCCATTTGGCATTTTTCAGTATGAAATATTATAATCAGTTCCTTCTCTCTGTCGTCTGCCACTCTCATCCTGATGGATTTTTCTCACAGAACCATCACTTTTGGGACTACTCCATCATAAGAGCCACCACATTACATTTGACAGTCTGCACTAGATAAAATGAAGGGCATCCAAACAGGGACAAGGTCATTCAGACTTCTGAATCTTTATGGAGAGCATTTAAATTGTGCGTTAAGTATAAAAAATGTACTGAAAAAATCAAGATTGCATGAAAAGTGCTTTAAGTTGGTATGATTTGGGATAAAATTAGCAAGAATAGTATCTTTGCCAAGTGCTATAAAATGATGATGCAATAATTTTACCCTTTCAAGTTACCACATGTATGGAAGTGATTAAAATGTTTCCTTTTTAAAATTAAAAAAGAAAACTGCAACAGAGAATATTAAACCACTTCTTGAAGTTTAGGCATGGAAAGGAGCAGTACAAATGCAACCACTCGTATTTCACAGACTGAGGTCTGTTGTTTTTTCTTGATTGAAATCCATAGTCAACTCTTTCGCACCAAAATGAGTATGGTATGAGATACATTCTGTGGTTGCATCTCCAGTATTCCTAAATTCTCCAGCTGAGGATTAAGTTGACTAGCCAGAAGGACCTCAGACCGAAGGCAAAAGCTATGGTACAAACTATGTGACACAAAAAGCAATGCTGCTGAAAATACTAACACATTCTCCTCACCTGTTCCCTACTTGCTTATACACCAGTGCAGGGTGCTTGGCTAAAAGGAAGAAAAAAAAGAAATGAAAATTCTTCCTTTAGAGAAGTATTAACACAAATAGGGTGAGAAAAGGGGCGCAATAATTCACATCCTCCACACATTAAAGACATAGGTTCTACTATTCCTAAACAGGTTATGAGACACACATGACATTTTACATGAAACCTCGCTTTCTGTTTTACATATGCGGATGACTCAGTTGCCTACTTGGATCTTGCACTCGGATAGATCAGCAGGCTAACTCTCTGAAGCACAGGGGCGCCGAGAGAAGTCTGTGATCCAACTGTGTTAGAGAATGGATGTCATCAACTAAGCAGCTAGCAAATAAATGAAAAGAATTATGCTGCAGAAACAGAAGTCCTCGGCTTTGAAGATGCATACTCTAGACTTCCTACAGCCTGTAACAATCCATCTGAGTTTCTAAATGCATGGGTTGCTTTCCAGTGCTAAAAATAAGCAACTGAGATACCACATTAGTAACCAGCAATTGTCTATAGAGAATCACTGCTCATGTGTGTCAGGTCACACACATGAGCCAACACTCAGCTAAACTGCCATCTTTGTTGCCCCCTGTCTAAAATAAAATACTAAGGGGACAGTTTACAGGCTTTACAGGTGCCAGTAAGCCCACTGGTGATTACATCCCTCAGGCACTCACATTTCTGCACATCCATACCTAGACAATAGCTGCTCAGTCCTCTCTGTCATCCAAACCCAACTGGGAATCCCAAATGCTTACTGCAGGGTCATGCCCAACCTGGTAAGTCCCTTCAGAACTGGCAAGACTTGCTCTAGCAAGCATAGTGCTGGTATTGCCAATGGTCAGGCCATGAGAGATAGGGAACCAGCTCTGAATCAGCCAGATAGGGACTCCAATTCACAGCTCCACTTTGTAAAATAATGGCACAGACATTGGGTAGAAGCCCATGTTAGTTTGGTAACAAATGAGAGGCCGCACTGAAAAATGAAGGATACCAAGGAACAAGCGACAGAACAAAAAAGAATAGGAAATTCATTAGGAAAAATAAAGACGTTGGCCAATTTTCCCCAGATGACATGCTTTATGAACAAAACTGACAATAAGAACAGAAAGCCCAGGAAAATCCCAAAAGAACAGCCCCACTGCTAGGTAAGTTGTTAACAACTGGGCACAGAAGACCTGCTGAACAGAAAGCAGCAGATTACTTAGATCCAGAATGAGAGCCCTGCATCACAGGAGGGCGACAAATAATTTCCAGTCCATTGGTTGTTTAAGCATCCTCCTAATTTACGTCTGTTAGGGACATGCACACTGAAATTAGCAACCCTGACTAGGCTGTAAGAAGCCCGTATTCAGGAGTTTGACTAAGATCTGTCCCAAAGAATATAGCTTTAAAAGAAGTTTAGGGAAAAAGCCAATAAAAAGAAAGAAATGCAATGAAAAGCTTCCAGGCTGTTGCAAGACAAGCCTCAAAACACACACATACAATCCATTACTGTCGAGGGCTCAGTATAAATAAAAAAGTTCACAAGTAAATATGGACTCAAGGTTTCTGAAAAATGAATTCTCTTATTCTTCAAGATGCTTCAACTTAGTGTACAAACCAGAAAAAGTACTCATTACACAACAGATTAATAATAGGCTGCCATCTCCACAGGCAGCTGCAGGTGAGGGAGCCACACTGCACGCTGCCCCATCTGGCTCTGCAAGACTTGGCGTCTGGGCCTGGCACTGCACTGTACTTACTCTCAAATCACAAATATTTCCCTGGATATTTGATTAACAATGAATTTAAAGACTGGGAGAGGATACAGCATAAGCATGGCAGTGCTCTCTGGACTGGTAACAAACACATAAATGTTGCCATTTGATACCCATTTATAAAGGAGTGCCACCCATGGAACTGCCTCTCTCTCTCTTCTCCCTCCTTTTTGCTGTTGTCTTTTTTTAGGGTGGCTAAAATGGGCAAGAGCAACTCCAAAGGAGGTCACCATGACCTGCTGGAGTAAACCACACATTGGTAATCTTTAGACATATTTATTTAGTGTACTCAATTATGAAATGAGTGAAAGCAAACTAACAGTCAATACACAATACAAACTTCCACAGCAAACACATTTGTGGGAAAGGTGCAGAAAAGAATTATTTGAGGATTGAAGATAACAGAAAATTTAAAAATAGGTCACTTCACTTTTCTTAAGAGAAACCCTACATACTCAAAAGACTTTTAAAGAGCTTTTAAACAAGCATTTGTGACCAAATCAGGAGAAAAGCTTTTAACAGGCAGGGTAATAAACCACAGAAACAAGCCAGGAAGGGAAGCTGTAGATCCTCCATTTTTTATTATACTCTAAAAAAGACATATGATCTCATCTGGAAGATACCTCAACTAAAGAAGTGCTTTTGTTTAAGCATGCAGTGTTGAGTTTAGTGCTGCACAGTGGTGGGGTCAGAAGGCAGAATTCAGCAGCCAGGATCTGAAAAACCTGCCATCAGGCTCCCAAACTCCTTTTGCTGGGAACACAGGCTTTGAGTTCCCCACCTCCTTTTAGAAGGCTGATTTCTTCTGGGCTCATAGCCTTCTTTAAATGTTAGAATGCCATTTCAGCTATTTCACCTTAATCAGTTAACATCATGGAAGCAACAGGGTTTTTTCCTGGCTTAAGCTGCTTGGGTCACCTAATTTTCTTTTTTCTTAAAAAAAAGAAAAAAGAAAATAAAAAAGGAAAAGGAAAAAATAGATGACTCCCAATTTATTACTCGCTTTGTTTCTACCCAGAAGACAAATAAAGACACATGAACACTATTTTCACAGTCCTCACACACGAAGTAAGCATATTACAGGGCCATATTCAATGTTAATTTAATATTCATAAAGCTGGTCCTCTCTCTGCAGAGAAAAAACTTTTTGCTAAACTTTCATTATTTCTCAGTTTTTCAAAGACAGCATTAAGAAACTGGCTATAAATGAGCTTATTTCACAATGCTAAAGAGAAACTGAAGCGTATACCAAGAGTACACCCCTCTTCTGAGTAGGGTTAAATCCCCATTCTTGGCTGTGTTGTGGTGAATTCTCCATTCAAGACAGCAGAAACAATTCTTGCAATCATTTCACACATGGTATCATGGACACTGTTCTTTTTCTATCCAGTTAAGTGGGAAATCATGCCTGGCTATCTCAAGCATAATTTACAACAGAAAGGTACTATAAAAGCTTCAAGTTAGATTTCCTCAACAAAGGCATTCCTGTTGGGACTTGCAAATACATGAGCAAAGTCTCTCCATGTCTCCCCACTCTAATATTAAAAACACGATCTAAATATTTTTATGTAAATAATAAAAAAAATTTACACTGTACTATCTCCTCCTAATTTTTTTCTTGGTTCCCCAGGATGTCACAATGGTGTTTCAGAGAAGTAAGGCACTGTCACACAGAGGAAGCTGCTCCAATGGAAAACGCTTCACGTACGTGTTACAGTTCTTGATGCTTAACCAGCATTTCATACAGGCTTGCCCAAAGCAATCACCAGCTTGTACTCGCCCATATGCAGATCCTCAGCTGGGAAACATCTTTTCAGTAAATGGGATCAATACACAAATGTTAACCCATCAGGAACGATCTCCAATTAAGAGTCCACAAGCTTTCCATAAAAACTGATGTCTCGTCTTTTCTTCCTTAGCCTGCCAGCAGCTCATGCAAGCTACAAAGGGTTAAAATCTTCAACTGCATGGCTGAAATTACTTGCTGATGCTCTAACACCAACCAAAACTTGCAGCCAGTGTGTATTTGCTGCTGTAGAACGAATATTTAACTGCTAATATTTAATTTAAAGCTAACACTTCCTTAAAATAAAACACATCTACATGCATTAAATAAGTACATATGCATCAACTGTAGTTGAGTCTCAAAAACCTCATTCAGAAAAAAAACAAACCTTGACCCCAGCAACTGAGCTTCCTGTGGGCACCACAAATAACATCACTCACCAGTAGATTAAAAAAAAAAAAATATTAAAATTAACCCCGGAAACATCTTATTGTTTATTCTCGCAGGACAAAGCCTCTCCAGAAAAAAATGAAATACTGTTTTTCACATCAAGACCTGTTCATCTGGTCCCAGATACCTGCTTGAATGCATCTGTGTTGAAGGGTTGCACAACCTGAAAACAGAAGGGCTGCCCAGACTTGGCTTGGGACAAGGCTCATCTAAAGAATTCATACTGCTGATGAAGAAGCACCAACCGCAGGAAGGAAACCTGACTTTCTGACCTCAGAATCGGACTGCAGCAAGATAAAACATCACCCAACTAGCTGAAGAGAGAGGAAGTCAAATGAAAGAAACTGCTAACACCACATTGGGGTTACGAACATTTTTTAAGTGGAACTGTATTCAATTTTCACAGCATTGACATGTATTTATAAAATTAAGAGTGGGTCTGCAAAAAGAACCAAAACCAAAGCATTTTGGGCACACAGAGTGCAATCACCAGATGCCTACCCACCTCAGACTCCTTAATACCAAAATCTGCCACACTGCCCATCAGTTTTTCAAAACCTCAATTCCACCTGGCACAGGTGGAAATCTGGGAAGTGTTTAACAAAATTAGGAAAGAAGAGGCACTCATGCACACCTGCCTCCTGCCACACATTCCCTCCATTCAGCAGAGGAGAGCACAATCCATCCCTGAGGATCTGCCACTCATGCGGGTGGCCCACGCCACTGAAAAGCACCTTGTCACGGCACCATGGGCAGAGAGGGGAAACAGCTTCACCCTCGTCTCCTTGCAGTGCAGGAAAGAACGGCCTCGTGAATTTAAAATACAGAAATTCTGGTTTGAAAGCACAAGAATCCTTGCTCTTCACATTAAATTACATCTTTCCTCAAAAATCTGCAAGTCGCATCCCCATTGAGCTCCGAGTCACGATGCTGACAGGTCACCTTAGGTGATGGCAGCAACAGGAAAAAAAGTCTGAATTTTTTTTTTTTGTAAATATTTTCTTTTTAAAATAAAATATATAAGACTTTGCAAGATAGTTTCAGTTTGGAGAATTCACTGGATGATGGTATTCCGTACAGCAAGCATTGCTTATTGAATACTATATTCATGCCTAATGAATATTATCCAGCTTTTTATTTAAAAAAAACACCTGAAAACAACAGCCTAACATTAAAGAAAAATGAGAGATTGCATCTTTTCATTTGTTTTCTTCAGCCACTAAATTTGGGAATGGAGAGAAACATAGGTCAGTTCCATATACTTCAATAGCTTAAGGAGAACTTCCTGTAAAGAACATCACAATGATGAGAAAGAGCCTCTATAACAAAGAGCATTTAAGGAGATAAATCTTTAAATGGGAGAGAATTATTATTTATGAATATACTATAAATAACTTAGTCAAATCCTCCTGTTGTGACCTAGACAAAAATTCATATTGCCTCAACATAAATATTCCCTGCACAATATGAGCAGCCCTGAACACTTACTGTGGATGTTCATATACATATTTATGAGAAATATCATTTCCTGCTGGTTTGCCTATTGACTGACATGAGTCAGTCACACAAAGAAAATGAAAGTGAGAGGTGAGCAGTGGCCACATGAGATACATTTCTACAAAAGCCCTGGGAAGTTGAGAAGGCACAAGACAGCAGCAATGCTCTCTTCAGAGCTATAAAAATATTTAAGTATCACAAGTTAAAGTGTCACTGTGCCAGCAAATATGCTTCAGAGATGCACGTTTAGCAGATCCAGGCATATCCCAAAACACTACCCTGAAACTGCAGGGCTAATAGCTTCCCAACATGTATTTTCTGCACATGCTTGGGCTTGGCAGGGAGGTTACATAGCTTCAGTATCAGTCAAAGAAAACAAGTCCACACTATCAATGGTGTTAATTAACATATTCTCTACCCCTTTAATATAACTTAATATTAGAACAAGTCAAAGTTGCAAAAGACATTTCAAGTCTTACAGCAACATTCCCTTAGCTTTCCTCAGTGCTCCAACCCTACCTGCACAACACCTGGTCCTTGAAATGCCCTTCAACTGCAGAAGTAAAGCACAAACTACAGTCAAGCGAGTCTTTTATATGAAAAAACCTGTTTCGTATTTTAGAAGGGAGACCTTGCAAACAACGGATGACGAAGTAGAACATTGTACAAATGTCAGCTTTTGCTTTGCAGCATCCTCTTAGGTTTCTGTTATAGTTATAAAGGCAGGATCGCAACATCTTTAAGGGTTTGCCAAAATCTGGACCGTGGTCTCACTCTGCTAAGAATGGTACTCAGCACATGGGGAAAAACATCTCAACGCCTCTCTGGAATTAAATCCTCCATTATGTAAATGTCATTAAAAAAATAAAATTAAGACTATGTTTTTAGCCTACTTGCAAAGTTTTGCTTTGCTTGTGGTATAAAGCTTTTCAGGTGTTGAATGCTATAAGGATTGTTATAAGTCTTTCTTTCCACACGCAAATAAACAATAATCTCTGTAAAAATATTCTCCATGGATTTACTGCTCATTAAAAAAATAAAGAAAATTCCCTGTAAACTCATTAAAATGACAAACCCACCAGAAATACTTTTTTTCATTAAAAAAATGTATCCAAATAAAGCTTGTAGGAGGGGAAAAAAAAAAAAAAAAGAAAAAACAACCTAAAGTTCTTCCTGGCCAGGAGATTAAGTCAGTTCTCATCACCCAGGGTCTGAATCCTCATCTTTTCTTCAGCATCATCTCCTTGCTCTCAACCCAAATGCCTGATTCTTAACATGGAAAGGGCACAAGGAGAGCTGCTGGGAAGTCCTTATATATTGCAAAGGACGGCACAACTGGAATGGCAAGGAGGAACGGCTGGAGACTGCTCAGGAGGTGATGCACAGAAAAGCAGCAGACAGTATGGGGCCTCTACAGGATTCCACTGCTTAGCTCGATCTAAGCAGCTGAGACAAACATGAGCTGCATTTGATAAAGATCAAACACCCTCCACACCCATCCTTCCCAAAATACACAATAACAGTCCGGTATGACCATCTCCTTCAGATCCAGGTTGTCATCTGTTACAGAGAAAAGGCCAAAATCCTGCTTTAACCTTTTACAAAATAATGTGTTAATTGGAATTTAAGTGCTACAAGCAATAGCACTACTTGACATCCCTGTATATTTGGGCACCTGTTTTCTAACTCAGCAAATACAATAAAATCTGAGAATGGTTTGGGTTGGAAGTGACCCTAAAGATCAATATACAGAAAATTTATTGTAGTTGCCACCTTGGTTAAGATACCAATTCCCATACTATAACAATTAGGGATCAAGTACAAGTAAGCAAAATAAATCCAATCCTGTAATCCATACACAGTGCCTTACCAGACACAGTTCTGTAAAAATGAGAAGAGTTCTGAGACAACACTACTGAAGGAATAATTAGGGATGCAAATGGTAACTTGGAACTTTTAATACTAAACATTGCATTGCAAAATTAGTAAGAAAAACAACTTAGTTAAATGTAGCAGAAAAAGCAGCTCCCAACAATGCTTCTCACCCTGGTATACATGTGAAAAAATGGAAGCCAACAGAAAGTTTTATTAATTAGAAGTGTTAAAACAGAAGAAAGGCAAAGTACTAATCATCATTAACATGAATAAAAGAAAAAGGCTCATTTAATTTTACTGGAACAAGCAAAAAGAGGAACCAATAGCCATATTAAAATTGTAGAACTGTTGCTAATAGCGAAAAAAAAAAGGCACAAAGGCAGAAAAAAGGGAAAAAAAGGCAGAGACATACAAGAGATATTTTTGTTCACCATGTGATGAGTTAAACAATGTTAGACAGTGGCTATTAACATTTAACTCTTTGAGATCATTAGGTTCAAATAACTTGTAACAACAAAAACTCAAGAGATTTTTCTAGGTTATTAATACCCCTTTTCAGAAAGTCCTAGAGCAGCAGAGAAGTTCCAAAAGCCTGGAAGAAAACTAGGGTTGCTGCAGTACTTAAAATGATAATTGGGGAGAATAATTTTATGATAGCCTGTCATCTGAATACTGAGCCCATCCAAAATAGTGAGAAGTTTGATTTAGGATTTTATTAAAAAAGACTTTAATTAATAAGCATCAAGTAATTAAAGCAATTAATATCAAACAAGCTCATGAAAAGTAAGTCCTGTCAAACTAATTAATTTTTTTTGACAGAACTTTAGTTTTTTTACGTGTTTTTAGCTGCAAAGACAAGCATTGATGAGATATGCTGCTTCTGCACGGAACTTGACTCAGTTCCGCACAACATCTTGATTAAGAAAATAGGAAGATTAAAAAAAAAAAGCACCAGCAAATACTAAAACAGACTGGTAGGCAGGCTGAGAGGTGATGTGCAAGGCAGAAAATGCAGTGGTAAGAGACCACCTCTGGGATGGACTCCTTCAAGAGGGGCCCTATAGAGCTGGCTATTGACACCATGGGAGAGAGAGTCTCGTGGAGCTTGGTCTGTCCAACTCAGCCCTGGGGACCTTCAGCAACTTCCCAGCACATGTGTGTGGAGCAAAATTTTATTACAGAAATGTCTTTTACAAGCGTAGTAAAAATCCACTGCCTAGAAGTTGGAAAAAGCCTTCTGAGCAAAACTGAAGTACATTTTGCTTTCCTTCAACAAGCTTACAAAAAGTTGTTTCTCGTGCACTGGCATAGATTGTAACCCACTGGAGCATGGCTTCAGAAGCTTTATTTTTGCTTTTAAGGGTTTTCTGTATAGATCCCTAGTATTTTGAGGCACTGTGCGTTTACCAAGCACTTGTCTAGAAAACTCAGTTTATCAAAAAAAAAAAGCTGAAAATAAAACAAAAGATGAGAACGATTCTCTTTTGCTTGTGCAACCGCACAAAACTGCCGTTCTCATTTTCACAATACCCTCTAAACATACCTCAAAAGAAAATATTGACTGAATTAAATATTAAATACCCAAGCAACTCATCAGAATAAAACACCCAGTGGCTTCCATCTTTGTTCATCTTGTCTTGCACTATTTCCACATATCCTTAACTGAGAGCTAAATAAGTTTTCTGAAAGATAAAGGTTGTTAACAGCTTAGTGTTTGATGCAAGGACAGGCACCATCATGAGTTCTTGCTTTTGCAACGATTTCTCCACTTTGTTTGGAAGCAGAGACACAATTTCTCCCTTTATGTCTAAACCTTTCCTGCTCTTCTCCTCAATTAAAAAAAATCCCAAACCTAACAGGTTGGTTTTGGAGACTTAACCAAGCCCCAAATGGGCTTCTGGTGCTGAAGTGTGCCCAAAGAAGGGCAACAAAGAACTAGAGCCCAAGTCTCAGAGTGGCTGAGGGAACCAAGGGCTCAGGTGGAACCTTATCACTTCCTATAACTACCTGAAAAGAAGTTGTAGCAAGGTGGGGGTCAGTCTCTTCTCCCAGGTAACAAGCGATAGGACAAGAGGAAATGGCCTCAAGTTCAACAGGGAAGGTTTAGATTGGATATTAGGAAAAATTCTTCACAAAAAGGGTTACCAGACATTGTAACGGGCTGTCCAAGGAAACGGAAGAATCATCATCCCTGGAAGCGTTCAAAAGATGTCTGGATGTGGCACCTGGGAACATGGTTTAGTGGTGAACACAGCAGAGCTGTGTTAACTGTTGGACTCAAGCGCCTTTTCCAACCTTAATGATTCTGTGACTCTATGAGTCTGGATTCCAACTGACCTTTGATTTTCAAGTGGCAAAATGGTGACTTTTAAGCAAGAAAATTAAACACTCAAAACCAAAACTGATAGAAGAGAAGCCAAGACAAACTGAAAAATCAAACAGTCAGAAATAAGGCAGAAACTGCATTGCAAATTCAAAAGAAGCTTGAGGAACCTGTATATGAAATTATTGCACGGAGGCTAAAACAAAGTAAATGAGACCCTCTGCAACTGCTTGAATATTCTCATTTTCCAACTCTAAGCTTGGCACCCGGTGGATAAGTACATGTCTGTCTTTTTCCTGCATTTTTTGAGTTCCAAAAGTGTGACTAAATACCAACATAAATAGTACCAAATTATACATTGTCGGAGTGTCTAAGCAGTATAATAGAACCCCCGCTAAAATACAACCTCCTCAGACTTTTATTTTATTATGCTTCCTCAATAAGCACATTTTTGAAGTTAAAGATCTCTGGAAATAACCAAATTGCTCTTAATACATGTAAAACATGCATTGTAGGTATATCAGCAACAGTTAAAGCAACAGTTAAAGCAACACTGCCTATAACATTTTTCCAATGCTAGAAGATATGTTGGAAAAAGAGTTTTAAGTACTCTTAAGTCATCTTGAAAGCTATTGCCAGTGGTAAAAGGTATCATAGAACCACAGAATGGTTTGGGTTGGAAGAGACCTCTAAAGTCATCTTGTTCAAACCCCCCTGCCATGGGCCAGGACAGTTTTCACTAAACCAGGTTGCTCAAAGCTCTATCCAATCTTGCCTTGAACACTTCCAGGGATGGGGCACCCACAACTTCTCTGGGCAATTTGTGCCAGCGCCTCACCACCCTCACAATGAAGAATTTCTTCCCAGCACCTAACGCTAAACCTACTCTCTTTCAGTTTAAAGCCATTTCCCCTTGTCCCATCACTACATGCCCTTGTAAAAAGTCCCTCTCCATCTCTCTTGGAGCCCCTCTAGGTACTGACAGGCTGCTGTAAGGTCTCCTTGGAGCCTTCTCTTCTCCAGATTGAACAGCCCCAACTCTCTCAGCCTGTCTTCACAGGAGAAGTGCTCCAGTCCCCTGAACATCTTCATGACCTCCTCTGGACTTGCTCCAAGAGGTCTATATTCTTCCTATGTTGGGGGCCCCAGATCTGGATGCAGTATTCCAGGTGAAATCTCATCAGAGCAGAGGGGCAGAATCACCTGCCTTGACCTGCTGGACACACTGTTGGCTCATTTTGAGCTTCTCATCCACCAGCATCCCCAAGTCCTTCTCCCCAGTGCTGCCGCCAACCCATTTTTCACTCCTCCTGTATCCATGTTTGGGATTGCCCCAATCCCCATGCAAGATCTGGCCTTGTGAAACTTCATGAGGTTCACACAAGCCCACCTCCCAGGGTCCCTCTGGATGGCACCCCTTCCCTCCAGCATGTCAGGCTGCACCACACAGTTTGGTATCAATTTTATTTTTTTTCTTACAGTGAACAGTATACAGTGAAGCCTATTCAACCTTTCCACAGTTTTATTTCAAGGTGGAAGTGAAACTAAATTAGAATGCCAAAAATAATGACCATTTCACAGACTTTTGCCAAATGCACAGGTGCTACAGAAACCTATTGATATTACTGTTTCAATAAAAGACTTTTCTAATATATTCTTAAAATATAACAAAACCACTAAGGATGCATGTGGGAAATTCCACACACTAGTCAAAAAGAAGGAATTTTTGGCTCTACATTATTTCAAACTATATTAGTTGCTCTATCAAATAAGAAATTAACAATTCCTGTAGACTTTATATGAAAAAACCAAATAAACTCTTTCTGCATCTCAAATTCTCAAAGCAATCAGATAGAAAGATTTTTGCAGTCATCCTGCTGGATGCCTATAATCTTGACCCAAATTACTAGAGTAGAAAAAAGTTCAAGAATTGTTTAGTTATAGGCTTCAACAACAGAAAAAAAAAAAACCACTTCACTGCACTTCTAGAAAGGGCTAAAAAACAAATTATAGGATGCTGTTGAAAACAGTTATCAAAAAGATGCTATTCTACTTGTGAAGTTAAATGCATAGCAACAGTGGATGGATCTTCAAGGAGATCCACGCAAAAGTATTTCACAAAAATGTCATGAAAACAGAATGAATAAGAACAAAACTCTTTAAATATGCAGCTCAGGCTTCTCTGGAAGTATAAACCCCTATTAAAAACTGTGTAAGTTTAAAAAAAAAAAAATTACAACTCAAGTATGACCTAAATTTACTGTATTCAGGCTTTACAACATACTCTGTAAACATTCTTTAGCTAGAGGTTGGCTGCCAACTAGCCTCTACAAATCAGGACATAGCCAGACGGACACATTCTGCTACCAAAATATTATTTTACTGACACAAAATAAACAGATGTCTTATTTAGACTGAGACAGGAGATAAGAAAGCACAATTAAATTCAAGCAATTGCAGCAACAGAATCCCTCCTTCTGACTTGGTAAAATCTTCTGATGTGGAATATCCCTTAAAAAAACCCAACAAGCCAACAGTGCCCAAAGCAAGGTATCCCTCTTTTTATCATCACAATCCTGCTGGTCACATCATCAGATGACATTTCTTGACTTAGGCCCTTCTGATGAGTTATTTCTATAATGTACATGAAGGCAGTATATATATGTTTATACAAACAAAGAACAATCAATTCTTCAGAGGTATTTTCATATTTGTAGTGTCTATACTATGTATTGCTACACAATTTTCCAGATTCACTTGAGTTGGAGTTTAGTTGCCAAATGATTAACATGGAAAAGGTGAAAGTGCTGGTTTTTGGTCTTTTTTCCTTGCCTCACAGTTTGCCTAGGCAATTATTTCTGAAGGAGAATACGTCAAGAAATTAACGGCAACCTGATGAAGATCACTTCTTACTACAATCTGCACTCTTCTGCAGGCTCTGGGCCTTTTAAGATCCCTCTGTCTGTGCCTTCTATTAATTTGCAAAGCGAAACTGCCAAATGTACTATGCAAAGGCAAGACCTAGAAAGAGAATCAAACTAATTTACATATGTAGCAAGAACATAGGCATCAATAACTGAAAGAATAAATGCAGGAGTAACAAGTCCAAAGAGTAAAAATTCTCTAAAGATGCAAAAATTAACAGTGATTAATTAATTAATGACCCAGCACAGATTCGAGGTAAGCTGCAGAGTAAACATTTGCTTGTAAAGATGACCTTTTCTTCCCCTTTTTAATTTTAGATTAGTAAGGAATTCTTGTCTCTCAGACAAAATACCACAGCATCCAAAAAAGACCAAAAAACAAACCAAAAAACTCTACCCAGCTAACCCCGCAGGAGCACAAAGGTTCCAGGTTTCCCTTTAGTACAAGAAAGGAAAAGCAAGCTCTCAGCCACCCCTCTCAACAACCTTTTGCTGACAGACCTCCCCTCTACAGAAGGCAAACCCTCGAGAAAATCACTGCCCCAGCTCCTCGAGCATACTCGAGTATGCAGAGGGTTGGAGGGCTGTTTCCCAGACTCCTTCCCAGCTGAGAGGCTGCAGAGTTGTCAACCAAGAGGTAGCCACATGGATATCAAGTATTTTTATATATTCTGTTTTCGTGTATTATGTTACTGTTGTACTTCAAGAAGCTTGCTTAGATCACTTATGAAGTTAGTCATGTTTGTAATATAGGTAAAAAATACGGATCCAGGTACAAACTGCTTTTTGCATGGTGTCATTACAATATTTTTAATATACCAATCTATTCCTCTAGCACATCCTATTTTATAGCTTTCTAACCAACTCAACAAAGCTGGTACAAAACACCAATGCTTTCAGAGATGTCAAAACAAAACAACTTTCATCAGAACAAGCAATGCAATTACATGATTTTTATTTTTTTTTTAATCCTCCTCTCTGCTTTGGCTTTGATGAAAACTGCTGATGGTCTGTCAAATTAAAAAAAAAAAAAAGCTGAATTTTTAACTAAAAATTTCAATTTGTGGGTTTTTAACTCCCTTGGTGATACTGAACAAATGCAACTTCAGCTGGCACTGGATATCATCCCTAGTGATCTTCCTCCCACATGGCCCAAAAGCATAATGCCACGTGTGGCTCTTGATCTGAGCACTACATAAACATCTCCATGCAACACCTTGAATGCACTTTTACCACACAACTGTAGTAATACACCTTCATGCCTCATGCCATAATTTCTGCCTATACTTTCACTGAAGTCCTCTCAAGAATGGTAGAGTCAGACAAGGACTCTGCATACTACTCAAGCCTTTATGTAACTTTCTTGTGATTAAAGAATCAGGAACAGAATTAACTGCCCTCAGCAGAGAAAGACAGGGTACAGCAAATAAATTTATTTTTCTTTTACTGTAGCTGCTTTTCCCACTGTTCTTGAAGTTGTTTTTAAAACACCATGTATAAAACAGAAAGCATCCCAGAAGCTCCCAGTGTGACACACTGAACCATTCAGAGATATTTCTTCATATATGAACTGAAAGGCTCCTCTATTTTCCAAAAGAAATTATAAAGGAGGTTTTTAATAAAAAAACCACACACAATAAAGCTGGCTTCAACCCAGGTGGTTTCCCAGGATGAAGTGGGCAACATCTTGCTCTCCCACCCCTCCAACAGGCTCAGATCCCATCCGTGGAAATGCAGCCGCTCAATGCCACAAACAAGCATTTCGCTGCCTGCGTGCCATTGCCAACAGTCCAAAAACAGATGCAGTAATCAAACCTGGCTTAGCCAAGTTTTCACTTTGTTTGCAGCGATATGGACTTTTCTGCTAGAAATAATTCTGGTGGGACAGAGGCGGTGCCTGGCATGGCGGATGCAGCTGCAGCTCCTGGCGCAGGAGGCCGCCTGTCCCCGTGGAGGGGAAGCACCCGGTGGGAAACTCACTTTGGGCCAGGTTCACAAAGCCTTTATTTAAATACACCACCACCTCTGCTGAAAGTTGGGAAAGACCAAAAAAACTCAAAACGCTGTGCGACAACAAGTTGCTGTGAATCAACTGCCAAGCACAGTAATTGCACATGCACGCTCTTTAACTCAACTGACCCTGCTTTTGCCAGGGGCTAATAATGCACATGCAATTACCATAAATAGCTGATGAACTGTAACTTGTTTGTGCATCTGGAATGGTGGGTGTTTCTGGAAATCCTACCATATGCGGAATTACATACTCAGGCACCTTAATTACTTTTTCAACTCTGTCTTATAATACCTACTTGTTTTTTTCCCCCCACTCCTGGGCAGCGACAGGAAAGTCCTGTGACCTATAGTATATCCATGTACTCCATCACTCAGAGAAAAGCCCCACTCCGAGAAAAGCACTACCAAGGAGCCTCAGCAGATGTGGCTAGCCCTCATCATGCCACGCAAGCCAAGTAGCCCAAAATCACACTCATCTCAGAAAAGCTGCCTGAATGAGGGGCGTACTTTTGAAAAAAAAGGCTGAAACAATAAGATACTACAAGTTATACAGACGCCAACAGTCCCCAAAGTACTCCTATGCATTTACACATGGTTTTTCCACTACCAATTCTAAAAAACCCTGCAGTGAGAGAAAAAACTTTAGACCTTTTTAAGAAATGAGCTCCAGCCACAAGGACAGGACTAAACACTCACCCAGACATAAGGCATGTCATGTACAGCAACAGTGGCTCTGGCCAATACGCCTTTAGAAGTATTTGCAGTGATTTTAAACTCTGAATAGGTGTCACACGCATTTAAGCCTATTATAATAAATGGTGTCAAGAGGACAATGTTACTTCTTGATTCCAGCTCAAGACTGTCTGTAGCAAGAATCGGCAGCAGCCGTGTTGGCACATCAGCCTTCCCAAGAAGGGCTTGCAGAGAGCGCCTTCATGGGCTGACTCACCCGCTCTGCTGCCTGTTACAAGCCAGCTGCAATTTACTGGACGGATCACAAGTTGTAGGGAAACAAACGCATCGTGAATTTACACCTGTGAGAAACAGCACCACTCTTTAACTAAAAAGGCCCATCAAATAGCCTCCCAACACTGAGGTCTTTTCCACGAGCAGAAGAGCAAGTTTACTGGCATTTCACACACATGAAACCATTAACACGTAGTATTCCAAACTGTGAGTATTATTAAGTGCAGTGGTGAGCCAAAAAACTGCAGATGCCAACGGTTTGTTCATTTTTGGCTTAGGGAGGACTTTTCAAATCCTCTGCAACATAATATAAATCATATTTACAAACCAAAAGACATGAGTAGTCTCATATGTCAAGCCACAGTGATTTACAGACACTTACATATTCTCACTTTTCAAAGTATGTCATCAGATGCCTCAGCACTGAGTTAGAAATACAAAGAGAGGCAGATAACATCCCGAAGAACTTGTTTCTATTTGCTTCCATTTTAAGTTCTGGACATGCAGAGTAGATATTCTCATTCATCTCCACTTTAGCACCTTTTTCTGGGTTTTCAGTCTCTCTTCTTTCAACATGTTAGGGTGCAGAAAAATAATTAACAGATAAAAATTAAGGCTGCCTCGGGGATAGAAGTGATAATGTAAAAGAGAAGCTAAACATAGATGATACAAGCAGATTGGGCAATGTACTGAGATGCATTTCCATGTGTTTTTTGATTCACATCTTCTTTGCAGGAGGACACACACAAAAAGCACATGATTCAAGAAACACAGGATGCAATCAAACAGCATCTCCAGACTGGCATCACTGAAAGAAGGAAAGAGAAGTAAAGGTTGTTTTGCAAGCCAGCAACACAACAGTGGCCTCTGTAAAAACTGACTTGAAAAAGAATCAGTCACTGGAGATACTGTCCTGAGGCTGCCTGCCCTCCTCAAGCAGCTCACTTTGTAGTAACCTACTCTAAACAAAACCACTCCAGACTCCTCCTGCTGTAGCACCAGATCGCTACAGTAGATTCAGCCATGGCACCAGCTCTTAGCAGCAAGGCATGCACCATAACAAGCTGAAAATCATGAGCACACTTTTCTTTCAGAAAGAGCAAGCAAGGCCCAGTTGATGAGCGGAGATAAGTATTTTGGCACCAATGGGAGTATTTAATCAATGCACCCATTGGCATATTGACTAAATTTAATCAAACACCGAAGGAGTATCATCACAGGTGTGAGAAAAAAGGGCAGCAGACTTGTTGGTGACTGCACACAAGTGCGAAGGGATGAGAAGAAAACAGGGGAGGCAGAACCAGAGAGGTTCACATCTACAGTAAGAGAAGGAGTGGTATAACTTTATTATGGTTTTAAAGGAGTGCCAGACCAACACTTGCACCAACACCATACAGTGAAGTGAGAGCAGGCATGACTCCACAGGATTGCCAGCAGTGGCCACAACTGTCAGCCAGGACACGTACCAACATCCCGGGGCACCCACGTCCTAAGTACCAGCCTAATACTCCCATGTCCCTGCATATTTGCTATTTATGTTATTTTCAGCAGCTAAACTGAGCTAGCACAGGGACACACCCATGTGCCATAAAAAACTACCACCCTTTTGCTGCTTAAATAAACATATACCTTAAGGCAGCAGAAATATAAGGAGAGATCAGACAGCAACAGGAGCACAGCAGCTCACAAAGGCCGCAGGTAACCTGGAATTAACCAAGAACAAAGCCGCAAAAAACCCAACCTGCTTTTTCTGTAAGGTCATTAACAACAACCTCCTCATAGTCCTCTCCCAGGCCATGGTCCCTCACACTATTGCTCTCCATTCCAACCGAGAGGTAAAGTTGCAGTGGTATTAAAGCAGAACAGGATAACTAACAAGGTAAAATTTAACAACCTCCCCCCTCAAAGGCAAGATGTAACTTCTGTGATGTAACCACTTGAAGTAGTTTGGCAAAGTTTTTAATGGACAAAATATCTTTATCACAGGAAGAGCAGGCAAATTGAGTGTGCTTATCTCCCAAGTTTTCAGAAGGTTAACGGAAAACCAAAACCAGAATTTTGTCAGTGGAAAGGCTAGTACACAGTAATAAAGTCTTTTGTCAGGCTACCAGAACACACTGACTTTCAACTACTATTTGGAATACAGCAGAGCCCATGGCCCATAGTGAACCCAGTGCTGTATTACGTCACATCTGATTTTGGATTTCTGTCTAGGAGCTTACAGAAAAAAGAAAATCCCACACATTTTCTGTCTTAAGCTTCCAACCTAAATATGATGTTCATATAAGAGAGAGTAAAGAATTACAACACAGCTCAGCATGGCTGCACAGCAGGGCCAAGAGAAATCCTCATACCATGATCCAGCACTGCAGTCCCAGGGGTAATTTCTTATCACCTTTATTTTCCCAGCAGCATTTGCTGAGTCAATCAATATATCAACACATCCATTCTTTAACTGATGAAAGAATCTGGTAATGTAGTGCTGGAGTTTCATTCTGCCCCAACAGGACCTGCTACTCTACAGGGATGGGAACTCCCATGGCAGCCCAGCCACCTCAGGGAAGGCATTGCTCCCAGGTTGCTCCCCCAGCCCGAGAGCTGCTCTCCCATACAGAGACATGGCACTGCAGCTACCAAATGTGTCGCCAGCTAATGAAAATCCCACCATCCTCCTGACTTTCTACTGGACAGAGTAACTGAGGGGAGGAGCAGTGGAAACAGACCATCAGAGGTTGGAAGCTCAAAGGCTGCACACATTGACCACCCACAAGAGGTGCAAGCATGTCAGCAGTCTCCTTTAAAAAAAAAGTGGTAACTCCCCAGCCCTCAAAATCTAAAGTATTAGTTTTAGCAGGCGGTTGCCTGAACAAGACTAACCTTAACCATGTCTCCTTTGCCGCTTTGTCAAGTTAGTGCTCTGCAGACCCCTGCCACAGCCCAGAGAGATCCAGTACGCTGCCAAAAGCCCTTTCCAAGTCTTCCCATGGAGAGATTACTAACCTGTCTATCGCAGTTCAGGATAACCACCAGCACTGCTCCCAATCCAGCAGCCTCTGTGGGGAGGAGGCTGCAGACTTCCCCCCCACCATGGACAGTCTGCCTGCATCCCACAGCTGCCGTAACTGATCTCCCTGACCCTCTCACAACCTCCTGCCTCCCAACTGGAGCGGGTCATCCAGCAGAGCCAGCCCACCCCGAGAGAGGGCACTTCACTCCGCACAAAGCAGCCTTGCAGCTGCTGAGGATTTAGAAAATTGTCTGCAGTACCACCCTTAAAAGGAAAAGTTTTCAAAAAAAAAAAAATCCTCCCAGCTGTATAGAGCAAGCAGAGGAGTGTAAGACACCTGTGAACTTGGTTCAGAAAAAAAAAACAAACCGTCATTTGAAGGAGAACACAGGCTACAATTACAAAAAATTAGAGATAACTGATTTCATTATTTGCACAATTTTCTGTGTACATGAAAAGTCAGTATCTGGTAAGTGCCTTGACTAGTTTTAAATTCAATTATGAGTACATTTTTACCATCTGAAAATTAGATTGGTACATTTTTCAACCAGAAGTAATCAGGTATTTCAACACTTTTTTTTTTTCCTCCAGTCAATAAATACAAGACAATGACTGTCCAAGATTTGAAATGCAATTTGTCCTGATAAACCCATCTAGGGATTTAAAACACATTCACATCACAGAATCTGAATGACAGTTTTTTAAATGAATTAACGGACTTTGAGATAACACATTTAAGTTAGCAGATATGTTGAAAACACATCAGTGAATATGAAAATCTAAAAAAAAACTATCAACAAAAAACAATCTTTTCAGTTTTATCTTTAGAAAAAGCTCGAAAATTTATTTTGGAATTTTTCCAAATTACTCTAAATTTAAAACTAAGTAACTAAATAGAACTGGATTTATTTACTTAATTCATTAGCAACCTGCTCCATCTACATCACCACTCGTGGTCTTGTAATTTCCTGTCTCCATTCATACTTTTTCTTTCTCTCAACTTTGTCACTCAGTCCCTGTAACCTGAAACCTTAAGGACTGAAGTTGCGTCCTTCCAGACCAAAACAATATAACAGCCATAATTATATCACTGTGACACAGTTAATGTATGAATCCTATTTATATTTAGCATCCTGGGTTTTTTCAAAACCTCTTTTTGGCCCCCCTCCATCCGTCCTCTCCAATCTTGTGTCCATCATCCCATTACTGCCCACTCATGCATTCCTCCCTGTCCCATCCTTATGACCATGCAGCTGGGGTTGCCCTTCAGCATATGCTGCCTCATCCGTCTGGAATTCCCTTTCTCCAGCCTGATTCCTCTTCTTGGTTCTCACCTTTACGTGCATACATACACATTCACTTACAGTCATCCACTACATCCCACGTGGCTTTTATCCTGCCCCCAACAAGGTCACAGCAGACAACAAAAATACTTGGGCCTTTCCTGCTTTTGCATTTCATTTCTGTTTTATTTTATTCCATTCATAAAGTGTTTCATTCCCTTTTTGCTTTCCAAGTAGCCAATGTGCACATTTCTTTGTAGCTTTATAGTTACATTCTACCCATGTCTATATTTTGCCAGTATACATAAATGTATGCCTGCATCTTGCAGAGAAGTATACTACATCAAATACAGTAATTCCAATCACATTCCCTTAACACTGAGTCATACACTGACACTGTATCACACTATCAAGACAGGACAGCAATATCTTTAATAATACCACTATATTGCTCCCTTCTCCCTCTCATTCTTTTGCAGCTCAACTGAAATCAGGAATGCACTGAACATTGCCAAGTTTCTCCTTGGTACTTAAACAGCTCTCTGCTTTTACAGAAAATACAAAGGATTTGTAGAAATCACCTTCGCACCTTTTTTTTTTTATTTTTCCCAAGCAGAATTACTTTCTGTAAAGTACTGAGATGCCATGCTGAGCAGAAGGGGGCAGTTGGACACAAAGTCGAACAAAGAAAAGCTCATAGTCAATCCCAGTGGCACAGAGGATGAATTTTCAACCAGGGCAGAAAGAAAGAGGTATTTTTGTAAAACCTTTCTTCTTTATGCTAAACTTGCTTATCATGTAACATTTACAGCCTTTTTCCAAAGTGCCTATGCTAAGAGGCAAACCTTACCTGGCGACTTCTATGCTTATTATGAATTCTTTTTACATACAGCTCATTGGACAGCACATTCAAAAGAAGGAACAACTCCAGAAAATTTTGCATTTAGCTGTCTTGCCTTCTGTTTCATAAAATGAAGTCTGATGCATGTTAAGTGTCCTCTCTCTAATACTGGTAGAATATATCTGGATTTGCTATTTACCTTTCAAAATCAATATGCTTTTCACCAGCATTTATTTAACTGGCACTTTAGAGTATAAAATTAATAAAATTCACACATATTTCTTACATTCAGACATACCTCCTAAATCTCTGGCATGCAAAGATGGTTATGTGCTTTTTTGGTCACTTTCCTCTCTTTTTTATTCTAGGTGACTCATGTAGCTGTGAACTTAATTGGCATCACTTAAAGTAGTCTGGGAAATTTCCTACTGCCGAAAGTGAATGTGTTACTATGTATCTAATTCAGATCTAAATAAATTCCACATTTGGCCCAATGAAGTAAGACACACAGGATTTCAACCTGTGCTTGGAGAGTAAGAAAAATAGCATTCTAGATTTTACTAAAGCAAAAACAGATTCCCTTCTCTGTGAACCCTCGCTACATCACAAATAACACTGACACAACAGTAATTTTTTCCCAATTAGTTACAAGATAACTAAACTCTGCTTCTCCATGAAATATTCTATTCATTAACAAGATGCATAAAAGAAACAGAATTGTAGGACATGCCATTATTAAAGTAGAAAAGCATGGCTGTGAATTAAAATCAGCAATATGTCTTCCTACTTTTTTCATTAGCAGCATTTGCCTTTGGCCAGAACTCACAGCGTAAAGAAAACAGAACAAAAACATTCATTACTGGCCTTTCTCAAGTGAAAACAGTGCTACAGGTACATATGCAAAGTGTCTTCATGATTTCACAGGCAACATTCCTCCAAATACTCACTCTCACAACCTGGGACATGACCCCAGGAGTACCTTCGGTGCTTCACACTGGGTACTGCTTTGTGTGTACTAAATCCACAACAAGAGAAAGCATTCAGATCCTTCAAAAGCCATTTGATACAATTTGGGGCAAATATACAAAACTATAGAGACCAGAGGGGTGGAACACTCAGGTACTGATGGCACACTTCACAAGCCAGCATCTCCTCAGCTGGAGGACTGTAAACTTCACAGAAAATAAAGAAACAGCATCCATCTCTAAGGCACAATTGCTGTATTTTAATCAAGCTGGTAGCATTAACCTTTCAAGCATTGCATATCATTTTTATTACTGCATTATTACCAATTGCAGGGAAGCCACAAAATTATTGAATGAGTATAATGAATTTAAAACACTAAATAACCACATTGTTAGTAAAGACCTAAAAAGCGTGCTTTAAATACAAAGGTATTGTTTCCAGCAACAGATACATCTTAATACTAAAACCAAAGATGTTCAATGCTAAAATGAAAGAATTTCCCTTAAGCATGTACTTGTTCCTTTTATAACAAGAAATAACACTTACACATAGAAAATGCAGTACTGTCTATTTATCAAAATCCCCCAAGAGTTCAAGCCAATCTCCAATTGTACTCATGATTTTTAACCTGTAACACATGAGCAGATTAGAATCCACCTAGGAATAACCTGATCTACATTATTTGCATGGGTACTTTCTTTTGCCTCTGGAAAACTATATAAAAAACCTTGATCCCTCTTATTTGCACTCAAGTAACTAGCCAAGTTTTGGAAACATGCTTCTATATATTTAAAGTTCTTGAATACACACAGAGTTTGTTGCAGGAAGAACATAAACCATAACGGGCAAGAGGTGAAAAATATGACCTGACACCTTGCATGGCTTAAATTTCTCTGTTGCACAACAGCTAAACAAGCTGGGGGAATCTTACCTTTAATTTTGTTTTACCACCTACTGAGCTCTTTCTTCCTCTCTCAGCTACCCAGTCAGAATTACATCGAATGTGGTGCCTCCAGGACTGACTGACTGACTGGTCCACTGCCAGGGGAGGATGACATGGTCTAGAGGAACAGGTAGAAGCTGGGCACACAAGTCACACCTCCTCAAGTCCAACTCTCCCTGCAATTTTGAGTGCATCACTTCTCCCTTCCCACTGCCTCACTTTCTCCAAGGACAGCATTCCTTTTTAATACAGTGTAAAACCTTCTCTATTCTGATGCTAAATATGGTATTGCTAGACTTTGTCAGTCATCATTACTTCTACTAAGTTACTTTTCTGATTCATTCAAGATGACTGGAAGTATCCACTTTCTGCATACGTGTACCTGCAATGCACAGCAAGAGTTCACAGGATCTCCTGAGGTTGTGTGGATGTGTTTCAGGAGAGAACTGGTCCAAAACATTTAAACTGGCTGCTATTAGGTATTACTAAAATTTGCATTTACTTTTTTTTTCCCCCCTCGGTATGGAGCTTAAACTGGGCTGCAAAGCTGCAGAAGTGTGATTCATCTACTATCCCAGCCAGTCCTCCTTAAATCATTTATTCAATGCCCCTGATGTTAGCAATTCTTTACATGTTGTTGATCTCCAACAATTAAACGAGAAATGTTAGATTAGGGACACGACTAAGGAAAAGCTATTAAACAGGCCTTTGTTTTAAGACAGAGAAGGTAAAAGCATTCCTTGATGCAATAAAAAGGGAGTATTTACATCCTATGCCCTAATTAAGATTTTTTTTCTATAATTCTGCTGGCTGTCCTGGAAGAGCCATAAACATTGAGTAAAATAATCTCAATTTATACTGCTTTGTTCTATGCCTTCAAGTACCGTACATGGCTGTACTCCAGATCAAGTAGTTGTCCTCAAATGCCTTCCAATGAGCCCTGCCAGATTCTGTGGTTCAGAAGTAATTTAAAGGCAGAAAGCTGTAGCAAATGAGACCTAGTGGAAAACAGAGAAAGCTTTAGTTCATCCTAACTGTCTGCAGAATAGAAATGGAAAACCACAAAGAAAGAAAGGAAAAAGAAAAGGAAGTGCCAAAATGCCGTATTTTCCCTGAAGATGAAGCTAATGATTCACCAACATCATCGCATACCATGCGCAAGTGTCTTTTAACGACTTGAGAAATTTACAATAAAAAAACCCGAAATAGAAAAATACCGTCCTTGTGGAACCATATCTTTGTTTTTAAACAGCTTTTATCCGCTTTTCTTTTTTCCTTTTCTTAATTCTGGTGTGTTATTCTACACTTTCAATCACGTGCATTGAATAAACTAATTCCTCCTAGTTAGAGCAGGGACCATCAACCACTGGACGTTAAATGCAGTCAACTGTTCCTAACTCCAGCAGATGGTTCTCTTCTGCTGGCCAACAGAAACTTTATGGTCCTTTTCCTAATTTCTCTCAAGAGGTACAGAAATGCCTTATTTAGAAAGCAATAACTCCTGCATTATAGTGTTTCCCCTATGCAGTCTACTTTCAGTTAGCCACACTTCTTCCCCCCCAGGTACATTGAAAGCATGAAAGAGAAACAGGCTGACAGCAGACCTGAGCTAAAGCCATCAGATGCCACAAGAAGTCCTTGCACCTGTGTATTTATCACGGGTTTTTCTGCTTAAGCTTAATCAGCAACATGGTCAAAGCACATGATGGGGGGCAGTGGTACCCTGGGGTGCTGTGAAAGACATCAGCTTTCAGAGGAACCTTGAGGAGTGAAATTCCCATGGAAATTTAAGTCACTTTTCCTGACTGCAGAGAGTCTTATAAGAGGGGCCTTAAAAAACGTCCAAAAAATTCTGAAAACAAGAAAAAAAAAAAAAAAGACCCAATGGTGGTTCAGAAGCTACCGATTTCATTATTCATGACCACTGGACTAAACTAGATTTTCCTTGGATTCTTGAAGGTTTTTCCTATATCCTTGCATGACAGCACATAAAACAAGAAATCCTTGTGGTGAGGGAATCTCTCCTCACAAATCTCAGCCCATAAAAAGGTGGGATAAGTTAATTCATTTGAAGTCAACGCTAAGCAAAATGCTTTTCACAATCCTGGCCTGTTCTCAGAATTGGAAATCAAGATCGCTGTGGTGAGGGTCCATCCTACAACAGCATATGAAGAACTTCCCTTACCTGGAACAAAGCTCTGCCACATTCATAGCTGTGCTTCTTGCCATGTCCTCCCAGCCCAGGACAGACAGAGGATTTGGTTTTATTTCCTGAAACTTTCAATTACAACCATTAAGGACTCAAAATAACCTTTTTTTTCCACAGAATGCTTAAACACATTTTTCTCAACTTTCCCAAAATAATTCCTTTCTTGGGATGAATGCAAGCATAACAGTTTTCAAACTGATAAGAATTCATATGGTGAAGTAGAGAGAAAAACAGTTACACGGCTATTAAAAATACAGTTGAACTACAGCATATGCTACAAACACACTGCACATACATTTTAGTAACAACTTAGAAACAAATTTTAATGTGGCTGAGCTACTTCTGCTTGCCAAATGAAACTTTGTAGGCTACTTTTTTATAACTTCTTATAACATAGTTTTTTGAGGATAGCTGTGAATCACTGCTTAGTCAAAGTTGTGGTGTAATGTCCTCAGTTTGTGAGATTGTACTGTTTTGTTTTTAATACAAAACACTTTTACATATTGCAACTCAAACTACAGACATAAACTCTCCAAAATAGTAACTTTATGTTCAAATAAAACAGGTGCACCAAAGTGTAATGTTTCCAGTTATTTATTTCACTGTTGAATTTTTGGTAGTTTGTTAAACCTTCTGTGAGCTTTTAGACAATTAAATATCTGCTACATCATTTGTATCTGTTCATTCATGTAAAAAGCTTGCAATCTCTCTGCAGAGAGTAATCAAACGCTTACAGAATAATTTTCTACAGAGCAAAAAGATGCTGGATCTGGGGGTTAATGATTTAAGAGATGCCAGTAGGCAAGACCCATAGGCTGATGAACTCCTACAGCTAAAAATTCTAGGACACAAAGTAATTTTCAAAGTTGGTGCTGGCTATTTCAGTAATTCTCAATACTGGACTCAGAGCAGGATTTAATTACACTGCTCCTTCATGTACACAAAGGGTTCTGTCCAGGAGCAAGGTATGCCCTACTTTCAAGATGCTCAGTCTTTAAGACCATCTTTACTACAGAAAGTAAGCTTCACAGATCTAAGAAGTTGAGAGCAAGGCAAGAAAAGTTCAGATCACTGAGTTCCTTCTCAACCTTATTGTGAGCCCAGTTCTCAGATCTGCTGAGGGTAAGGGAGAAAAGGGCAGGCTCCTCGTGTGAAATTGGGGCTCTTCTGTCCCAGCTTCTGCCTGCAAGACTCTTAAGAGCATGAGAGGTAAAAACATTTGCACAACAGTCAATTATTCAGTAGCCTGAAACACAGGGGTGCGTGGAAGGAGGCAGGATCTACAGCTTTACTGGGCTGAAAAGGAGGCTGTGAGAGCAGTAAATTACCGAGATGTTCAACAGTGCAGAAAAGGAGAAAAACTAGAATACCTGAGGACATAACTCAAACTTACCCAGGAATTACACAATCAAGTATTTCCAAAAGTAAGTACCAAAGAAGCATCTTATTTAACTATGATTCTTTTCCATATTACCATATGAAAGCAATTGGTACTTCTGAACTACATGACAGAGATCATAATTTAACAACAGAAGACCACAGGAAATACAGGGTAGGCTACAAACATAATTGGTCTGCAGATATTTGCACCAAGACCAAATTCCACTGTTAAGACATTTTATTTCTGTATTCCAATGTGATGCAAACAGTACTCTCACAAAGCCATATAGAAGATTTCTGAGAAAAGGCACATGTGTCTTCTCACCCTTATATAAAAACCCCCACAGAAATACATTCATTTCCCTATTGAAAATAAAATAAAATAAAATAAAATAAACCAATTCTACTGGAAAACCCACAAGATTTCTTAATTGGATAGCTCTTGTTAGAATACATCTGTCAAAGGGAGGAGTCTGCTGAAATCAGAAGGCTATGCTTATATCACAGTACAAGTGTTTAGTGTTTTAATCTTGCCATGGACATTTTCTCTTTAAAGAGCTTATTTTTTTAAAATATGCATCAATTGCTGGACTTTTAGTAACAGAAACAAACAAATAAACAACACCAAACACAGAAACACCGCTGTAACTGTTACAGCTGTTTATGAAATCCATCTAGTTTTTGGATCACTTGCTGTTGTGTTACAGGCAATTATTTCTGGCCAGCCATGACTTTATTGGTGGAAAGACTAATGGGGGGGGGGGTAGTGCACATCCCTTGTCTTAGTGCTGCCTGATGTGGCACCTTCCCAGACCCAGCTGGCAACAGCTGCACAGCTCCCTCCTGGGGTTCCCCCTGCCTTCACCCTGTACAGCAATACAAAAAAAGGTTGCTGCTGTAAGGACTTTGGTAAATGTAACCTTTTGAAAGAGATACCCTTTCCTACATAAAGCATAAGTAGCATAAATTAGCATTTTCTCCACTGAATACCTTCGTTTTATTTAAAAATGTCAGCAAGGTTGGTCTTTGAGACACTCAAAAGTGGTGGAGAAAAAGAGGAAAATATTTGGTAAGTTCTGACAGCTCTTACTATTAGTTTTATTCAGTTAAGCACTTTTCTTAATGCACTGCAAATGTTGCAAACGCACTGCCACATCTGCAAAACAGCAGTGTGGAAATCCTTCCTTCTACCCAGTGTGTGTGATTTTCAGTACCGTGTTATTTCTAAAGAGACTGGGGGACTGCATAGACTTGTCCTTGAAGTACACACACACTTAAAATGTTTATGAAGTTAATCACTCTAAGCCTAACTTACTTGGTCAGGTAACACTGCTAACTAGAAACATCACAACGACACATAAACAACCTCTATTAAGTGTGACAGTAGAGTTATATTTGCATGCTGCGAATACACACAGACAACAGTCACCTTATTCATCAGTGAGCGTGAACACAAAAATGCCAACCCCAAAACAACAACAAAAGAAGGCCACTTCTTTATACTGAGGCTTATCGAACAAATAGCAAATAGAGCAAGTATTGTTTCTGTGTGGTGAGATCTTCCACACTGCCACCATGTGTAGGGAAATACCATTAGAACAGTTTGCCACAAATTCCCCGATGCACCAGGAAAACTGTATCAGCAGCAAAGATACAGCTTTGAGAGATGTGGACAGCAAATCTATGCAGCTGGTTGAAATGGAGGAAGGTCATCATCTGCTAATTAATTTATAATGTACTCTTCCTTGCTCTTCACAAATACCATTATCATTTAACAAATGCAGAAGCTCTAGCTAAACAACATAGGGATGTTTATCTGGAATATTATCTTAATAATAATAATAATAACAACAACAACAATGATTAGCAGTAGTATCATCTTCTCACATTTAATATTATTTTACTTTTATTAATAGCTTAACTGCCCAATTCGCTACATTTTAAAATGTATTTATCAGATTCATTGACACAAATGTAAATAATACTTGTCTCAAGGGCCCCTAATGTAGTAATTCTTCCAATCACTCAGTACAGATGTTAACAATAAAATTTGAATGGATTAGCACATCAGTACAAAACTCTACAAGGCTTTTTGCAAACCTTGTTTCCGCTTTTATTTCAATGTGTGATTGATAAAACATTGCTATCTGTACAGCACATCTCTTTTGAAATCCAACAAAAATAATGCTGCAGTTTTGGTAAGCTCCTTTTGAAGTTCACTCAGATTAATAATATTACAAGTTAACACCGCATGTTTATTTATATTTCTGTGCTGCCAGGGAAATGCATTTAAATATTGCCTCAGAAACAGTTTACAATCTGCAGTGTCTGCTGCAAACCAAATTCATTTGGAGAACACATTGATGTGGCAGACTGGAAACCACAAAACCACATTTGTTATTACTTATCAGTGCTGTTTTCCTAACCCTATGTAAAAACAAATAGGTAAAATCTTCAGAAAAGCTACAACAAACTGGCATTTATCTTTTTCTGCAACAGGAATATTGATTCTGAGATGTTACAATAGCCTAATGTTTCTAATAAGAACAGGGATGAACTCTGGCACTCTGTAAAGCACAATCTTTAAATTAAGGTCCTAATCCTGTAGTCTGTTTCAGGCAGGCAGAATCACGCAACTGCATTGAGACCTGGTAATTTAATTAGAACTATTCATATGCTTAAAGTTATAAATGTGTTTAATTACATGCTGAATTAAGCCCAGACTGGGGTAAACTATGCCTCAAATCCAATAGTGACTTGTGCTTTCTCAACTAAATTCATGCTGTTATTAAAACATCCATTTCACAAGCAGAGAGATTAATCTAGTCCATCTCCCAGATCAAGGCCAAATAGTTTGGGAGGCACAAAAACTGATCTTGCTCCCTATTGAAAGTGAAGTATGTAACAAATATGGGTTAGAAAGCTTATGTGCTTCTATGGGGTCTCTAGGGCTGGATTTACAAGTTTTTTCCAATACCTCAAAATTCATATACAGGGAATAAAAAAGTCTAAATGGGCTGGATGCCTATACCATTAGTAAGCCCATCCACTCTGCATAAATAACTTAAAAAAATTTTACTAGGACTGTTGTCATCTGCAGGTGTCTGCATACCTTGAGAATCTAGACCCTAAGATTTCATCCTTGGACACAACTGTAATGAAGACTGTTGCTGAACCAACACAAAGGTGAAGACATTGATCTGCTTGAGGTGTGCAAATACAGAACAACACAATCCTAAAAACATTAACCAACTTGGGATAATATTAAGTCCCTTCTTTTTTCATTAATTCTGATAGAGACTTAACTTATGTGAAGAATGACTTGTTTAATTGCATGTTAACAGAAATAATGCTAGCACAGGCCCATGAAAATTTCTATTAGATACTTAAGAAGTATCTAATTGACACTTTCTAATGCCCAGACAGAAGAGGGAACTGTTCTACCTGTGATGAACTCATCAGACAAGCCCAGTAAAATAATAACTAATAACATAACTTATCATCCGCTTTTTCCATGAACATTGAATTCCTGCTGCATCTTGGGCTCTTGGAACAGGAACATGCTGGGACAAAAAGACCCCTTCTCATTTGTAGGTACAGCACCTCTTGGTTTCGGTTTGTAGAAACAGGAATGAAGTACCTACTAATTCCCTCCTCCTGGTGCTAAGGAGTGGTTCCATCCACGACCAGTTGACTTGTGCAACTAATATATACTAGGGGATTATTTACCCTCTTGCTTTTGCACAGCTCTCTGTATTTTATTACACACGTGTCAGCTTTGCTGGTCCCAGAAAAGGGAAGAACTCTGACTCTCAGGTGAGTCAGATCCCATCTCTGGGAGCTCCTCTTCTGGTAGAGCAGTTGGGGAGGTCCTACTGAATGCAGCATGACAGCCACTAGCACATTAAATGCAGGAGAACTCCTTTTGGTGGCTTGACATTTTGTGTTCCCTACGGCTGCTATGCTAGAGACACAGAATGTAGAGGATTACAATGTCCAGAAATTAAATATGAAGAAATAAAGGAAAAATAACCCTTGTTTCAATATTTAGTAGTAGTATCAGGGCTTCAGGAGGACTGCTCTGAACACACATCTTCCAGTATTTGTAATGATGCTACTTTTTTGTCGAAATAGAACAGAAATAATCTGAAAGTCAACAACTTGGCCTACTGTAACACATCCTCATTCTTGTTATTACTACTCTAATATATTACTTTGTAACTCAGAATTAAGATATTTCAAACAATCTTTCATAAAATCACTTCATTAATCAACCATTTGTTCTATTATCTCCCTTAAGCACAGAAAGTAAATTTAGGAGTGTGATTTTCGTATTCAAAACCAGGTCTTTATCCCTGAGGTCTGTGCTTCACAGACTTATAAGAGGGTTCTTCTGTGTGTTCTCCCCTATCTGCTATTAAAGGCAATGGTAATATGTCCTGCCACTAAACCACAAATGTAATTATGAGGTGGAATTTCTTGGCCCAGCTCCAATGTTTAAACACATAGTTAACAATGCCTAAGGAAATGCAACTAACCCCCACCTACCCCCCTAAGCCTACAAAAACAAACAAACTTTACTAGCGGTTCTACATCCCATCCCGTGGGATTAGACACAGGAAACAGCATGAAAAATGAAAATACTCCAGGAGTATTTAAATTCCATTTTGAAAAGCACATCAGAAATATTAACCCGAGAAAGAGCAGTATCTGTATGCATGTGGGGACCGAGTGACGTGAAAACACCGCGTTGGTCGGTACTTTCTCTCTGATTTTCTTTGCAACTGAAGTATTTAATGCAGCCTTAAAGCACAGTGTTTTAAGCGTCTTTCTACACCCTTCTACTGCTCAGTAAGTTTTAAGAGGAGCTCCTAAGAAGTAAATCCTTCCAAAAATGTGTGTCTACTTCAAAAGGGTTAAAAGACAAGTAACTAATAATCTTACATATTATATGGGTTCTTAGTATTTTGAAAACTGACCTCCACTTTTTTCCTCCCATGAGTTTAGATATGACTGAACAGCTGGGACTCAGACTCCGGCCAAAGACCGCTATTATTTTGCCAGCAAGTTCTCATGTGGAAGCATATTGAACTTTTAAGTCTTTCATCACAGCTGGTAAGTAAGAGCGAACACAACTTAGGAGAGACAACTAACACACCAAAACCTGAACTAAAACCAAACCGATATACCCTGAAATATCTCGTACATAAACCCAAGAATGTTGGTTAGCCCTTGGTTTTTTCAAAATATTTATTTCAACTTTAGCTTTTGCCATGGAAAATTAATCATCTCCAAGTATATCCTAAGCTCCCCCTGCTCCGTGAAGAAAAAAAAAAAGATTCTGTTAAAATGCTTTTACTGAAGTGATAAGGAGCAAAGCTGCATTTTTATTCAGATGAAATTCTAGATTAACTTTTAGTTATTTTTTTCTCATATCAAAGGATGTCTGCGAACATATTATAGAAAAAGCATTATGAACTAACATTTTATCAATAATCTCATTAACCCTTACGTGACGTTCCTTTTCCTAGTTCTTATTTTCACTGTTAAGCACTTTCATTTTAATGAAAAATGTTGAATTAGCAACTGAAGTACAATGACTCAGATAATATGTTTTCATCTGTATTGGTAAAAGGGTGATGATGTTTGGCTAGCAGAGAATGCAAATATTTTCTTAGTTTACCCAGAACAGCAGTATTTCCTACCATTTTGATTGTGTGCTTTCTTAATGCATTTGTATTTTATACTTCTAAATATATAATATTCAATGGAATAAAGAATGGATTTTACAAACTACGCAAATGCATTCCATTATTAAGATCAACACTTCGGTAAATACTATGAACTTTTTCTTTTAAAACTCACTTGGATCTTTCACTGAAATCAAAACAGTGCAAATGCTGCCCGAAGGTTTTAAGATCTCTTTTACACACATATATTCCTCCCTTTACTTGATGAACACAGACTGTTTACTCAGTACTCTTGAATGTATTACTGTTTCCTATCATTTGACATGTCTCTTTATGTTTTATTGCAGAAAATATCAAAATTGCTATAAAATATATGGGAATATATAAGGATACACATAACAAAAAGTGCCACTTAGAGCACTCAAAATATTTTTCATTTTCTTATTTCAAGGCAAAATTCAGCTTCTAATTGATCCCTGTCAATGAAATGAAAAGTGCATGTGTGAAGAACAATAAGTCATTAATAAAATCAATGACCTTTAAGAGGCACTTTCATTTTTGGGAAATATCACTATTATAGCAGAAGCACCATTTTTCCCATTGAGATTTACATCTGAATTAAAGCATAGGAAACCTAACAACAACACTTCTAATGAACTTCCAAAGTTCACCACATCTTTCACTGACCTATAAAAGAATAAAATCCAGGACCAAATAAAAATCCTTGGAAAACAAATAAAATAAAATAATATATTTTAACAGTCTCAAACTCTTATTTATGTAAAGTAAGCTGCAGTTAAGCCGACTTGTAGGAAAAATTTGTAGGGAACTGTAGGGAATTGTGGACAAACTTCCATTTTCCTCTGCAAAGAAAAGCCCCTCCTCTCACAGGCTCCCCCCAGGTATATGACTGTTGACAACATGAACTTCCTTCATGCAGGCAGGTCATCTTTCTTCTCTAGCCAAAAACATAAAACATAAGACTTGGAGGGACCTTTCAAGTAACCAAGCTCAGCTCTCTCCTACTAGAGGTAATCCTGTCCTGTCATCATTTTTATAAAAACTGATAAAAGTTCATTGTCAAAATTATAAAGCTTTCTGTTCCTCTACCCATCAAAGGGCTACATTAAAACCTCTTCAGTCACAAGCCAAGAGGCAAACTTTTGCACTTGCATTATACCATAAACATTCCCCTACCCTGGTATCAAGATCCAGGAAGAGAAACCCAAGCTCTTCATCCAACAGCTGAATAATTGCCTTATGGATGGCTCCTGTGCCCAGTGCACTGACTGTATTACAAGAGATTAGGCCTCTCATACTGTTTGATTTTCATAAAACTGTAAATAATTACAGAAATTTAATCAGTCAGAAATTGGGGAATCGAGGCTATTCACTTTCATAAATAGCACAGGCAACATAAGGAGAGCAATACTCCACCCTTGCATCTCTCACTTAAGTGGAAGTATGTCTAAGTGGTGGGTGACCAAAAAGGGCAGGCAAAATTCACCTGTTAATTTAGCTAAAACAAACATAAGTAGTGTACGTGTAAGGCACTAAAAAGGGGCAATCTGCTGTATCCAAAAAGATCAGCACTTGGTTTCCAATTAAGTATTGAGGATGTAGCCCCTGAAATGGATCAACTACCCAGATCTCAAAAAAATCTTAGTATGTTCTGTAGCTCAACTCTTCTAACAACACTCATCCAAGACGCTGACCTTAAGCCACGTCATCCCTTCCACAGCTCATTCAAAAAGCATCAGAGACTGTCACCAGACTTCTCACTTGATAACAGCAAGGCTATTTGCAGACTCCTTTAATGTGTTTTCAATGTTCAATTTTAGAAAGAGCAGCAAAATTACAGAAGTCCAGTCACATTACAAATATCATATGGCCAGGTTTGTAGAGCACAACACAAACAAAGCAATCCATAACACACCATTAGTAAAGACATTGTTCCTGAATATTACAATTTCTGAACTAATTTAAGGGCAAAATTATTTGGTAGTTAACATCCCTCCTTATATTGGCATCTTTCTAAAGTTTGTATTTTATTAGTGTTTAAAGTTTGCAAGTGCCATATGCTACTGAGAATATTTACCAGTGATAAAAATCCATCCCATTGCTCTTACAAACCTCTGTATGGAGGAAGTCTGCATAGTCAGAAAGTGATTTGCAATCAAATTTTTTCATCAGTAGCCAGAAAACAGGGAAAGACAAACTTTACAAAGTGTATATGCTAGCACATCTGAATCTACTTCACATCTTGAGTGAAGGAGCTTTGTGTGGAAACAAATTTGGCACTTAGTTTTCAAGGAGCAACAGCAGAATTCAAGACTCAGTTCATTAGTACATGACAGAGATGCAAAAATGAAGCTCTGCTCGTTGTAGATACAAAACAGAGCAAGATGCCAACCTGACAGTCACATTATCAAAGCTCTAACAAGAAAAAACAACAGTATGAGAACAGCATCCTACACAGACTAGGCTGTGACTGAGCAAACCTCTCTGGAGGTAGGAAGCCAAATCCCACTGCTGAAAAGATGACAGTACTTCAGAATTAAAAAAGAAGGGAAGTAAGTGATTTGCTCTCTTCTTCATTATCTGTGCGTTGAGAACAGAAACAAAGGCACCTGCAAATTACCCTCTGGCAGGACCTCCCTGCTTCTATGGATTACAGATAGAGACCACAGCAGCTGCATCGCTAGCTTGGATGCCTCAGTATAGTCCAAAAATCCGTCTGTGGCATGAATGCAGACCTTTAATATACCTACCAAAACATCTACATATTACATGCAGAGTTAAATCAATTTGATTCAGCCAACTCTGGAAAAACAAACAAGAACAAAAAAACCCCACAAGTGCACGAATACTCTGAGTATATAAACAGTCATTCCACAAATCTTTGCTGTGGCTCTCGCCCAAAAGAGGAACGTCACTGTTTCTCAACAAAGATGAAAACCACTGTCATACAAGATCCTCCTTTACTAAAATATTACTTTTATGAAATACGCCATACAGCAGTTTTAGCACACTGAGAGGCTCTGCACAATCAGATGTAAACTCTCCTCAGAAATAAATCTTTTTTTTTTCCCATCGAACACTGTGCCTGACCTTCACTGCTCAAAAATTCTCTAAAGCTATCAAGTGAAGAAGGGAGGTACAAGAAAATTCTTTCAAATAATAGAAAGTCTCATTTGAATCATTATAAAATTCACCCCCTGCTTGATACGAAAAATTTTGAAGTACCAAGCAATATTCTAGTTGAGTGAGTATTCATGTATGAGCAGTGATTAGCAAAAAATTTCAGAAAGGCTGGCAGGCTGAAAGATGAGATCATCAACTTAGGTCCTTCTGCTCATTATCTTAGCCACTAGCCAAACCATTACATCACAACTGGAAAAATATACCATTCATATTATAAAGGAGTCACACTTGAGGTTACTTGAAAAATGACAGAAGACAGAAAAAGAATGGCTCTACACACCATATACTCACTACTGAGTTACAACTGTGGGACAACTATAAAAAAAAATCCCACAGTGATCTGATTATCCCAGCCATGATACAACCATACGCAGTATAAACAATATTTGAAGGCACGAAGACCCTCCTCACAAGTATCCGCCAAGATCCTTGGTCTGCAACCTGTAACTTCAGTTTCTCAAATCATTGCCTTCTGTTTCCAGTCCTGAAAAATTCTAGTGGTTTTGGTGAAGTTAACCCTAGTTCTTATACAGTCCCTGAACTTTGAAGATTTCAAAGCCAGTCTTCAGCTGCTCCTCTGCCTCACTCCTCAGCCCTAGGTTTGTCACAAATCTCTCCATTTCCAGGTTCTTGCGGTCTGTCACCTGTGTTAGGGGAGAGCAATACAACTAAAATTCCCATCATGCAGATTCCCAACAGGCTTCCTCTATATGAGCTAACTGAAAACAAAAAAAACCGTGTTTCAAACCCATTTATTTTCCCACCCTGTTTGTTCATGCCTATTGCTTTAACACACAGGGCACATTAAATTGTTTCATACACTGCTTTCCTGCAGCGTATGATCTCTAACTTATTAGCATAGTTTGAAATGACCTTGTGCCTAAGATGGCAGCTCATTTTTACCCAGTCTCCTTGACAAACAAAGCTCCACATAGTTATCTGTGAGTCACCTGTTGTCTCCCTACAGATAATTCCAGCCTCTCTCAAGACATGCCCTTGTCTACCAGGGAATTCAAAATATTCACCCTTTCGTCAACCTTTAGATCTCCTTCTTGGAGAGTCATTCATAATCCAAACACCTCCTCCTTGCTCTACACTGCTTACAGGGATGTTTCTTACTGAGAATCTCAGCAAAGTTACTGATATTATTGGAAATAAAAGCAAGCATTTTAACCTTGGGGGAGGACTCAGAAGTCTGCATTCACTTCCAAGTTCCGTAAACTTCATACACAAAATACAGTAACTCACTCACACTTCTCGCATCTGAATTCTTTACTAGAAAACTGATTTTACACACAAGCACTTCTCAGGAACACCACTAGGATAAAAATCATCACGTTTTTCCAGACTCTCAGCTCTTAATGTAGGTCACAAAGTACGTAAATAAGAATTGATTATGAAAGGCAGGAAGTGAAAACAGTCCATATGTAGCTAATATTGCTACCGAAACCTAAACTTCTGCATTTCCTGCCATTGTGACTTTAATTATGAAATCATAATGTTGCACTAAGATAACTGCCATGTTTAGTTTCCTAGCTGTCTTTAAAGGAAATATTAAAGAGAATTAAAACACAACAACAACGGCAAAAAAACCTACTCCAAAACTCCAACCAAACACAACCACCAAAAGAAAAAAAACCCCACTCAACACAAACAGCAATGAACAACAGAAAAAGCCCACACAACTCAGAAGTTTTTCAAGTTTCTCCACCTCACCAGTGCATTATCGAAGGAGGTTCACTCACAGATTTCAGCTTGAGTTCTGCTCTGGTCCCTTCTTGTCAGGGTTAAAGGGAACAGGAAGCTGATGGACAGTACCGGAGGAGCAAAGTCTATCCATCCTGTCTCTGGATAATCTAACATATCTCTATATGAAAACAAACTTTGGCATGGGTCTGCCTATGAATCTACACAGAGTTAAATAGACTGAAGCAGAAAGAGAATTAAACCAAACCAACCCAACCTCCCTCAACAACAGCAAAACTAAACAACTGTTTTGCTCTGCACTTGCTATGAAAGAGGTTAGGTAGATGAACCCTGAGTGGAGGATTTCTTTTGTCTGTGGGTTGAGAATCAGCCTGAAATTTAAGCACCAGTGATAAAAGTCAGCAGAGAAATACGGACAAAACGATAGGTAACAGACCACAAGCGTGAGATGGTGTTCCCTCGACTTTCGCAGGAACTCACGTACACACAGTTGACCTATTACTGCTCATGGTAATCTTATTTAAACCCATCTCTGTACCAGAGAAGTGTGAGATAGCACACACATTGCCAATCTCCTAATAGGGCTCTCAGGAGGATCCAGAAAACTACAAAACAATTAATTTGACGTACACATTGAACAAATTGATAGGAACTGTTACAAAGAACAGAGAGCTAGATACCACATGCTGGGGAAGAGTCCACACAGCATTTGAAAAAATGCTTCATAAATCCATTAACATTGCTAGAGAATCAATGTGTGTGAGGACAAACATGATCCAATCAATCCACTTGTTTGATTTCCAAACAAATAACTAACTAGTTAAAAGATGGAAAATTAAAAAAATGGTATTAAACATTCAGTTTCTCTATAAAAGTAGGTCACTACCAGTGGTCCACAGGAGTTTTGCAGGACATTATTCACATGCTGAATAAATGGGTTGGAAAAGATGGAAGAAGGGTGTGCAGAAAGAGTACCCTACTGATACCAAGTCACTCATAGCAATACAGATGGAGGCTTACTGAGAAAACTGCAAATGATCTCATATAGCAAAGGAATAAATTGTAAAATGGAAGACAAATCTCAGTGTTGGCAGGTATAAAGAATTGTAGGGAGTGGTGGGGAGGATGGGTGGGGAGGAAAACAACTCCAACCCTATGTAGCCAATACCGGCTCTGGGTGAGCT
This sequence comes from Manacus vitellinus, assembly GCF_001715985.3. Taxonomy (NCBI): domain Eukaryota; kingdom Metazoa; phylum Chordata; class Aves; order Passeriformes; family Pipridae; genus Manacus; species Manacus vitellinus. The sequence goes on along the minus strand of NW_021938789.1, from coordinate 53,554,481 downwards.
GTTACCACCACAGGGAAAGATCCTGCCTTCATTAGGGACATACATAAGAAAATGATGGTTTAGTTTCAGCAGTATTAATAAAAAAAATAAATCAAATATTGTTAAAAATTATGAGGAATGTAGACCACCACAGAATACACCCTTAAGCCAGCACTTAAACGACAGATGCCACACACTGAATATGCTATCTAGCTTGCACACAGTCCTCCAATCCCAGCAAGACCTAACAGAACAAGGAAAGGCAGACAGAAGAACAAGGATGATCAAAGGTATGAAATGGGTTCTGATCAAGGAACTAAACAGACATGGATTTTCCAGCCTGGAAGACAATCAAGGTGGTATCAAAGAGATCTGTGATAAATGGAGCACCATAAAGGCAGTGGGTAAGGAATCATTTGTCTCTTACAAGATAAGAACAAAGGAGCATCAAATGAAACTACCAGGTAGTAAATTCAAAACAAAAGAAGGTACTTCTTTACACATATATTGTTCTACCTTAGGACTCACTGCACAGGATATTGTGGATGATAAAAATGCACATGGTTTTAAAAACAATAAGACAAACTAATGGAAGAAAAATCTATCAAGAGCTATTAAACTGAAGATACCATCTCTGCTTCAGGAAGTTTGTGAGATGCAGATTGCTGAAAGCTGGGAAAATATACTGGGAAAGCACTATTACGTGCTTGCCTTTTACTGTCTTCACTAGGCATCTGCTGCCAGTCCCTGGCTGAGACAGGATAGGCTATGACAACATCCAGTCATGCAGCTCCACAGGAGTTGACCTTGAGGACAAATAGGACACCCAGAGTCCACAGTTCAGTCAGATGGTTTCACTTTCAGCTTGAACCAGACCGGTCCCGCTGACTGAATGGGCTGAAGTTGAGAACATCTTCTGGTTTAGCAGCACCCAAAACGAAACTTGCCTGCGCACTCGGAGCCCGCTCGGACACATGTGCACGTCGGCAGGAAGCGGGGACAATGAGCGGACTTGCTTCAGAAGTACACTCCTAACCCACACCGAAACGTTCCCGCAGATACACCTGTGCCCAGCGAAACACACCCTCGCCTGAGAGTCTGACCGCTCTCCTGAAGCGGCGATCCTCCTGCATCCAGCATGTGCCTTTCAGAACGTGCCATGCCCCAAAGGGGGACTGGGGCTGAACCAGCTCTTCCTACGGGATCGGTCCTGAAGCATCTTCTCAGCTACATCCCACTCTGCTTATTGCTCTCTGGGTACAACTACAGAATTAGGCCTCTAAGCATAAAGCTATAGACATAAGGAAACTGTCATCTGCACATTTCTAACCTTAATATCCTTCATGTAGCAAACAGCTACTTTTCACCTCACAAATACACATATATGCTGATCTGTGATGACCAGCTTTTAACTGTCTCTACACTAAAAAAATGCAACTGGTACCCTTCTTATAATAAGAAATTTATAATTCTATCCATATTCTGAAAATTATTAAAAACTTCCATGCCTCTTTCCAAGAAGACCACCAGTATATAATTCCAACTGATAGATGCCAAAGAAGGTTACAGACTTGCAAAATATATTTTAATATTAGAAACTTTATTGAAATTTTCTCATCACAACAGCTTGACTCTTACAAAGTAGTTAAATATAGCATGACATCGCATTTCTCTTTATGGCAAACACTGTTTTAATGCTGTTATATTGCCTTTAATACAAAGTCATCTTTTAAGTAAGACGAGAAGTTGATTTTGCAGTTTACTGACAGATCTGGTATTTATATGAAGCATATTCTCCTAGAAAGAACAATACACCTTAAAAATAAACCTTCAAAATGTGTCTGATCCTGACTTCTGTTACTCAATTTGCATTTGCCTAATCATGCAAAGTGGAAAACCTCATCTGAGTGTTAAATGGAATGTCTTCACACGGATAAAAAGCCTTTTGATTTACCCTGAATTCCTGGTTCTACCAATTTAATCTTTTGTATAAGCCTCTTTTAAAGCAGACTACTACTTCCTTAAACAAAAGGTTATATGTTCATTTTCGAAGAACAGTGATACTTTTGACCTTGACATACAATATATTATTGATGGGAAAAGTCACCGAAGAAACTTCCAACAGATTAACATGACTAAACTGAACCTTTGCTTTATCTGCAACCTAATTAAAAAGAAAGGTTCCCACCTCAAAAAGCCTTGTGCAAGGTTCTTGTCATGAAGAATTATAGAGTTCTATGTAAGAGGGCCCAAGGGCATTCAAAATTATTAAAAAAAAAAAAATTCCTTCTGCAGAACTAACAACAGGACCAGAATCTTCTCTTCAGAAAGCCAAAGAAAAACTGTTAAAGCATTTTAAAGATCTGTGAGTGCATATCAGTCTTGTTTCATTTACACCGGATCTGGGAAAGCAAGAGAGAAAAATACAGGGTTTTTTTCTTATCTTGGTCTGTCTTGTACAGGCTAAAATAAAATCACTTGCCCTGTGGAAAAGCCTCATAAAGAAAACTGATAAATCCTATTTATTTGTCTATTTTTTTCATCATGTAGAGCAATACAAGACAGGGTATTCTTGTCACAGTGCCAGATGGTAAAAGAACCATAACAACCCCAGGGACCACAGTCACTGTACTAAAGATGAAACTAAAGATGAAACAATTCACGAGATTATTTGACCTTTTGATTATCTCAATTAAACAGCATTAAATTCCATTAATTCCAACAAGCATCCATAGCCAAAAGTTATGGGCTTATTCTTCCTAAGCAATGTACAAGGAGAATGAAAACTTCAGAGTAACATCCCCCAAAATTATCAAGCTAAGTAGAAAGCTTTGTGCATTTGTTATGAGAAAAAAATGCTGGGAACAGGTCTTAAATCCTTCCCACGTCTGGCAATTAAAATTATCTTAGCAGTACATCCTTTCTCTTTGGGTCCACATTTTATCCAATAGCCAATGCATGTCAAAAGGCACAGCAGAAAGACTCCTTGGATGGTATATTCTGCAAGGCACGATTCTTTCTGCGTTGCCTTTTCTCCTCAAGGGTGATCCTGCGTGCTTTCTCAAAAGTATCTTGCAACTGGACATGCCTGTCTCGTATTGGCCTTTTTAGCCACCAACACGCTTGCAACAAACGTGGGTAGAGCCCTTCCCAAATGTTCGTTCGCGAAGCCCAGCCATGATGCATGTCAGGTTTATGAAAAGTCTTTGGAATAGGAGCTGGAACTTGTGAGCCACTTTCCTGATCACATGGCCAGAGCAAGTCTCTGCCTCTGCCTAAATAAAGATTTATGGGATCAAAAGGAATTACTTTCAGTCAAGTGCACTTGCTCTGGGATTGACACTAGACCCTGGATGCTCACCTGTGAAAAAATGCAGGAATGCCTTAAAGGCAGTGACTGGACCTCAGACCCCAATACTGGGCAGTAGGTCTTACTGAGGTGAGACACTGATATCCCTTCCTCTGATGATTTTTCCAAAGATCACTAGAAAGCTCTCCTGTATATCTGCGCAGAATCCAATACCCCAGGTATAATGATACATAAGGAAAAACTCTTTACTGTGAGGGTGGTGAGGCTCAGGAACAGGTTGCCCAGAAAAGCTGTGGAAGCCCCATCACTGGAAGTGTTCAAGGCCAGCCTGGATGGGGCTTTGAGCAACCTGGTTCAGTGGAGGGTATCCCTGTCCATGGCAGAGGGGTTAAAAGTGGATGATCTTTGATGTCCCTTCCAACCCAACCCATGATTCTAAGAATGAGCAATTCCTAGGAAAAAAAACAAAACAAAACAAAACAAAACCCTGCAGTCACAGATGAAACAGGGATTTTCACACCAAAAGACCCAGACCAAGTCATTTCTATTCCCTGTCACCTGAAATTCGGCAACCAGCAGGTCCTATTTTTGTATTTGTGCAGGCATTTTCTCCCTGCATCCTACCTAAATATCCTATTTTGTTCACTTTTTTTCCCAAGTTAGGCCCAGACTGTTCCATCTCTTCCAATGACATTTCAGGAGAGCTCCATTTAGGATCTGAAGGATAGCAAAACATTTTCTGTTCTTCATTTTGAGCACGTCCCATCTGAAGGTGGCTCATGTAAACAGGTACACGTGCTCAAGCAGCACCAGTGTGCCAAAGACAAGATATTTTATGTAGATATTTAAATCAGGTCATACCTGTAAATAAAGATAATAATTAAATAATATCCCTGGCACCAAGGTGTTGCAAAGTGAACTTCACATCAAAGAAAAGAGCCTTTAAGTTATTTAAAAATATCGAGGTGTTGTAACAAGATGTTGCTCATTCATGAAGGGAAAGAACTCGTTAACTAGTCTGCACTGTATACAAACATCAACAAAGATAGATTTCCTTTGCCTATGTGTCTGCCAACATGTTTGTATTTTTTTTAATACATTTTGTGGTTGTCCTCCAAAAGTTGCAATGTTACTTTGCACTGACTACGCCAAAACATTTTTTATGAACGTTATTATCACAAGCATAAGGCTTCTGTTTCTGTGTCAAAGTTTGTTAGAAAAGATTTCACAACCCTATGATATAAGGAAACTCAATTAATTGTATTTTTGAATTTCCCATTGCCAGATGGGATGTTACTCAAGACTGGCATAATGATTCCAATACCAGCAGGAGGTCCAGCCACCCAGAATGAAGAAGATGGCACCGTGGGTAGAGAAAAGTTTCCCTCAAAATGGTTCTAATACTTAAAGCTGAATTTGCTCAAACTAAAACAAATTCTTCACAGCCACGAAAGGATTTGCTGAGACACCGGGTCACAAGGGCTAATGGCACTGTGACACACCTACTAAATCTTCTCTCGCAAGCTTAATGCAATAAAGAAAATCCCTTTGTGGCCGATACTGTCACAGGTGCCATTGCGGAGAGGAGGCAGCCAGGGAGGCGAAGCAGGTCCTGGGGCTGCAAGCGTCGCTCTGCCCAGCACCCCCTGGCTCTGCAAAGGGAGTGGGGAGCTGGCCAGGTCTGTGGTTGGTCTGACCCTATTCAAGAGGAGAAAATCAAACGTGACATGGCAAAGGAAAGGAAAGAGTGAATGCGGCGAGTGGTACATGGCCTCGCTGGAGGGATAAAACAGAGAGCAGCTTACGCTGTGACCTGCTGAGAGAGACAATGAGTGGGACATCCTTCCTCCAGTTTAAGGAGCTGGGGAAAAAACATGGACAGACATGAAACTACTGAAGGGAAGGAGGAAGGCACACTTTTTCCTCCTCCTTCAACTTCAATTTGCTTGGTTTTATTTGGAGAAATCTGAAACGTTCTTGTTAGGATGAGAGAAAGAACGAGACGCAAGCAGCTTATTTTTGTCCAGGAGGGGCAGACATTTAAATTACCAGTCTTGCTACCGATTTTGGACGCTAGCCATGGCTGGGGATTTTACCCGTAATTCTCACTGACATTAATTCACAGACTGGCTCCCTGACCAGAAAAGGTCTTGCTCTGGCCTGACCCATAACAAGGAACCTGGGGTGGAGGGTTCATCTGACTCATGGTAATTGCCTTACAGGCATATCGGATAAAACACGGTTTCTGAGGTATCAGGTCTACGTACAGATACAGGATCTGCAATCTCCTGGCACAGCTGCAACAGCCGAGGAAAATTGTTACTGTAAGAACTGAGTATGTCAGTAGGAAGCAAGTGATAAAACCATTTTCTGTTTCTCCCAAATATACAGTTAAAGAATCACAAAACCCGAGATTTTGAGATCCACAAGAGAACTATCTGAAGATGGTAAGAGTAATTCTGAAATGCTACTGCAGTGCACTGTTCTTCATTAAACGAAGTCACTGTAATATTTATATCAAGCACTTAGTCCTGCATTTTAAAAATATATACAGAAATCTGCTAGTTATTGCAGATAATGTACTCAAAGTATCAAAGGAGAAACACGTATTAGTAGACTCCTCTTAAGTCACACGGCCACATTATAATTCAAACTCTGTGTAGATATTTTATTTTCCCTCAATGTGGATAAGACAGGGATGAAACTAATGCCACTAACACTTAAAATAACCAACCACATTTATAAAAAATAAAGACTGTAAAACACAAGTGAAAATAGAGTTGTTACCTATTTATTTCTTCCTTGAAGATCCTTGAATTTGTGCTTTCCCTGTGGCATGCTACATTGAAAAGGCAGCAAAATCGAAACTGTATTCAAGATAATTATGCATCTTATCCAACACCCCTAAAATAGTAACAAGTTTGTGATAGTTCTACCTGTCACTTTGCAAGGAAACTTCCCTACATATCCTGAATCAGCTCAAAATACAGTTTCAAAAGAAAAGGGAGAATGGGGGGAAGATTTCTGATGGCTATGATTGAAATGGGATATTTTCTGATCTGTGCTTTTGCAGGAGAGGATTGGGTTTTTTTAATAATTGCTTAGAAAAGTTGTTCTCATTTCTTTGGATCGTCTCTCAAATTTATCAGAACATGTCTCAAATCTAATCATCTTGAAATAGTTTATTTACTCATTAAATTTTGTGCCAAGTCACCTACACAAACATCCACAAAAATATTTGTTTTATATTTGAACATATTTTACTTCAGAAATCCTGACTTGCCCAGCAAAGTCTGAAAAAAAAATTCTTTCTAACTAAAGGAAGGAAGGAACCAAAGGAAGGAAACTTGTAAACTACTAAATTTCCTGCATAAATATGTCTTGTGTCCCTCATTTGGGCATTTCAGATTGGAAACTAAGCCTCTGCTTCTGAGAGAGCATACTCCCAAATTTCAAGTTAATGCAGTTTTTCAATTATTCTTTAACATGAATCATTAATGTGAATACTTATGCTGAATACATTAAGTACTACTGCTTTGTCCCACAAACATTCATTAATTTATCTGTAACATACTGCCGTCTGGTAAGGGAATGGGATTATCTCCATTTTACAGATGAAGAACTCAGGGGAAAAAAACCAACCAACCAACCAAACAAAAAGCCCCCAAAAAACCCAGGACTTGACCAAGTTATTTCAAGAAATCTGGCAGATCAAGTCCAGATTTTTTCAGTCACAGTCCCCTGCTTTTAAAGCAAAAATATTCCTTATCATTTCCAGAAACCTTAACTTCCAATTAGCCATGAAGTATAAAAGAAACAAAACGTGAATCCATGCTTTCTTTCAACAATGCCTTTAATAGTACATTCATGACCTATATGGTAGGTTCGTCAGTCAGATACACATTGATATTACTAAATGTTTAACATGTTTTAAGCAAGATTGACCTCTGAATGAACCACAGTACGCTTCGGGATTTAAAACAATCTGTTGTGGGCTAATTTTTCACATTAGGACCGAATTTAACAGCAACAGTAATTTTTAAATTTAATTTGACCTTCTGTGTCATTCACATAGAAATATACTTCTCTCAAGATAAACCATTCAAATGTGCACAATATCAATATCAACATCATTTTTTTCCTTGGGGATAATTTTGCCAATAATTTTGCGATACAATCATCAGGAAAAACAGTAATGCCGATTCCCTTTCCAGCGTTAAAGCAAAGTAGCTTGCAAGGCATGCCTTGGATTTGAGAAGCAGCAGAAGGAACTCCACACCCCTCTACCACTTTTAAATATAACAGCAAAACAAAAAACTCAGCAGCTATTTCAGGAAGCTTAGTTGTTCAAATAAGAAAATACTTACAAGCAGAGGCTGGGGGTACACTTTACAAAAAAGCCTTTTCTAGAGACAGAGTACTCATTATTAACACAAGTTTTGAAGAAAATCGGGAGGAAGTACATCTAAGAATCAAATCAGAAGCAGTCTTGCAGATTATTTTAAACTATCCATGATGGATGCATTCTGCTCTGTCCTCATTTCAAACTCTGCACAGACTTTTCCTTGCGATAATCTATTCCAGATGAAGCAACTGATATTTCCAGTTTCAACCAAAAAGAAATGGAAAAAAAGGGGGCAAGCCCCCCCCCAGCTGATAACTCTTTGCTATTTAATGATTAATCAGTATGAAACCTTCACTCAACATTTAACTTTCTCTTATTTACTGAGCTCTTTAATACAGAAGGGAAAGTAAATAAAAGGAAGAACGGCAATTCTTGATTTCTTGCCAGTTTACAGTATTAAAAAAAGAATCTGCGCCACGGGTTGGCAGGCAGCCACACTTACAGTAAGCTATCTACTGTTTCACCCCGCAGGAAGGACAAAGGATTCAGTGTGGGGCTGCTGGGTTTCTCTCTGTCAAATGTACCCTTCAAAACAGATCCCAGGAATATTAAAAACTGCGTGCAATTAAGAGCATGTTTTTCGTGATCCTTTCCTCTTTTGGTGGACGCTTTTAAAAAAGCCCTGTAGTACCATCGTCAAGAAAGCAGAGAAAGGAAATAGCAGTGCTACAGCCACAGCACTGACATTTTAACTTACTAAATCAAGTTACTCCAGCAGAAGTATAAGGCGCTGGGTTAAACACTTTGGTCCATATTTCTATTTCCTCAAGGCACGAGTGCACATTACTGCTTCATGACTCCTACAGCTGTAGAGATGCCAGCACCCACTTCTACAGAAGGGCTTCAGCAGGACTGTGCCACAGGGAACCCTGTCTTCCGAGGGCTCATTCCTAAGGCTTCCTAGTCTATAACAGCAGCTGTTTGCCAGCAATGGGGAAATCTGAAAGGAGCACTGACTTCTGAGGACAACTTTCTCAGTGCACTGCTCTATTCCACATGCATCATGCAATATTCCCACATCTCGGTCACTCAAAACCATCCAAGCCAGTGGCAGGAGGCAGGAAGGAAGGAAGAACAGAAAGATGGGAGGAATTAAGGGCTGGGGAGAAAAGGAAAGACAGGGTTAAAACCAGCAACAAGAGGGAATTAGAATAGGTTAGAGTTAATAGAAAGAGCCAAAAGGAAGTGAATGAAAGCATGACTGAAGAGGAAACAAGTCATTAAAGGACAAAGAAAACAGCCATGCTGCATTATGAGGGAGAACATATGTGTAAATACAGAGAGTATGGATGAGAGTTAAGGATCAACGATTATAAATTCGTACAGCCTGAATGCTCCTTCCACTATTAAAACAAAAATAAAAGGAACACTGCTTCCACCTACATGAAGTGAACATCCATGTGACCTGCCTTTGTTTTATTATGTAGCCTTGAAATTTTCTGTGAATTTCCGACTATTCCACTCCTACCCTGCCCATATTATGTCTGGAGACATTCTTAATATTCCTATAAGCTTCATGACATTAAAAAAAAAAAAACAAAAACCTCCTTTCAGAACAGGGTTATTTTCTTTTCTCCAAACTGCAGCATTTTTATCGGATTCTCTGACTTCCGTGCACGATTTCCAAAAATTAAATGCTTTTTTTACCTCTGAATTTAATAGTATTCAATCTTTAAACTTTGCTATCTTGAAGTCTCTCTAGTCTAAACATTAATTTTCGGCTTAAATAGAAGAGAATGGAGGGATTTTTAGCTTTCATAAAACAGACAGCTTTTGCTTCCAGTCCTGGAAGGGCTGGAAATACTGATTTTCAAGTTCCTGACAGTCTTCCCCATCACCGCCCCCACCCCACCCCCCCAGCTAAGAACGTAAAATTGCCCAGAGTAAGTACTGCAAGTCAGCAACAGCCTTGTTTAAATGACCTTTGCATCTTACTAAACGTCTCACATTAGATCCCAATTCTGCAAGATACTAGTAAAGGTTGCAAAGATATGAAAATCACTGTTTGACATGCATCTTGCTGTAACAAGTATTTGATTTTTGGCAAGTACAGAATAAGTACACTTCCTTTTCACACAAAAAGTCAAGGATGCCAACAGCAAAACTGCTTCGATACAGAGCATAAATTCTGCACATTATGTGGCCAATTCCCTCCCAGACCGCACAAGTGGACAACAAAAATACCGAAATACTTCAGAACAAACAATCCCTAACAAGGATAAAGAAGCCCAAGCACCACTGTCCCCCAAACAGGATTTCTGAACAGATGACCAAACACATTTGCTTCCTGGAGGCCTGCCTGCTATGTGCCCTTCTGGGACAGGCACAGACCAGAGCACCATACAGGGGCACCATTCCCATTCCTGGGGCGGGTGGGAGGCTCAGCTGGCAGGTGCCCACCAGTCATAGGTGATGCTGATGGGAACAGCAGGGGGCCAGGTGTCAGCTTAGGATGATGGGCCAGTTTCTGTCCCCAAACTGCAGGTCACCCCTGGATGGGGTTTTAGGAAAACCACATCTCCATTTCTGCATTCACAGAACTGGTAAGACTTCCTCTTGCTCGAGAACTCTCCTGGACTTTCAAAGCAGACTACAGGACTCAGGACGCCAGTACCTCATAGACACAGTGTCTACTACACGTATATTAGAACTGCTGCAGTTACCCAGCAGCAAGGGGACAGAGAAGCACCACATGCAGTGCCAAGTGAAGTGCAAACTTGGTTAGCATGGCAACAAAACTAAACCAGCTTCCACAGGAGAAAAAATACTTGCTCTTCTACCAAATTCAAGGAAACAATTTTTTGCTGGAAGTTGCATGTTTTTCAGAAGTTTCATAATGGTTGTGAAGCATAGCTTCCACAGAAGGTCAGTTTTACCTTTCTAATCTTCATCTAGACTATAACCTACAGTATAAGTTTTGATGTGTTTGCCTGCTATTTTTATCTTTGGAGGAGTATAGAAAAGTTACTGGCATTAAAGAATAATTTATTCTCCCAAATGAAGTTATTGACATGAAAAAAGTAACCTTACATACACAAAATTTTAGTTTAAAGGTAGCAATTGGTAAAAAAAAAAAAATCACTAAAGCTACTCAACAATTAATGTGCCACATCAATATTTTAATTTCAGGTACAAAATGCAGCAAATGCTGGTGAGTTTCATAACAACATACTCGAGGAACAAAAAAACAAAACAAAAGAAAAGAAAGTATGCATGAAAAAATTCACTAATTTACTGATTTTTAAGCTTGATGGAAGCGTTTCTGTATTTTAGTTTTACATGAGTTAATGCAGAGTAGGAGAGAAAGAGAAGTCACGAAAAAAATAAATTATGTCTTCAAGATTAACACTTCCTACTTCAAAAAATATTTTAAACATAAATGAATCCTTTGATTAAAAGTTTTTATTATTCCTTGAAAAAAACCCCACAAACCTCCTTACATAAAGCTGAGAACTTGCAGATACTAGCGCCAGTTCTGCAAAACACCCAAACTCCCACTGACTTCAAGGAATGCAGACTTAGAGTCACTATTTGCAAAAATACATTAACTTCGGCATTGGAAATACTTAGCCTCCCTAATCTGATTCCCCTCCCCAACAATTACAGAGCAATTACATGAGATAAGAACACATTTTTAGGCACCATTTTTACATATTTTGATAAGCATGTCCAATTACAAATTTCCCTCACTGCTTAAATTAAAAAAAAAAAATAAAATAAACCTTGTAAAGACTCTTCTTCCTTTTTTTTTTTTTTTTAATTATTCTGACACAGCGCTGAAGTGTCTCCTACAAGGAACAAAGGAATTCACCAGAGCTCTGATCCAAAACATACTAAAAGTTAACAGCCTACTTCCAGTTGATTTCAGCGTTCCTCCCATCAGGTTGCCAGAGAACTGACCTGGGTAGCTTTGAGAAAGGAACTGTACATCAAACCATGGAAATGCATGAAATCAACCATTTTTTTACTCTTGTTGGACTTTTCAAGGTTTAAGATTCTTTGGAATCACATCAGCTATAGCAACAGGTTCTTGTTTATACAAACAAACAACTTACAAAGTATACACTTAATCTTACCAGCACTCAATTTTGATTATCCTGCCCCAGGTTAAGCACCTCTCTTTCTACTGAGTCTTTTGTCAATTAAATAAAAGTGAAACGTTTCTTTAAACAAACCAGAATGTTTCTGTTCTGTCAAATGAAAGCAGGTTTTTACTTTTTAAAAAAATTCCACTTATACTATGTCTGAAACACGAAATCTTTTACTTGTACTTCTTGTGGTTGAAAACTTTATGGGAAAAAAAAAGTTTCTTTAAACCTTTAAATCTTTGTTTGTAGAATTCCATAAAGGTAGAAATGCTACAGTTCATTTTTAAAAAAATAGGAGCTGGAAAAACTTAAATAACAATGCATCTTGCACATTATTATATTATACAATTAGACAATTAAACAATTATATGTATTTTGCTGTTATACGACAGTTGTAGTATTATTCTACAGACATTATAAAACAATGAGAAATGTTTTTGAAGACATTGAAACTTCTAACTACCCTACTAATTATTTCAGTTAGATATTTTATGAAATGCCATTGATTTCACCCTAGGCAACAAAGTGCTATAAGCAAAAACGTTCACATTTTTGGTTAAATATACTCACTAGGTTCTCTCCCCCATTTGTTCTACCACGTGCATGACTGTGTTGCACAGAGACTGCAGCAGTTATTCTGAAGTATTCAAAAACTTATTAAAATCAGTAAGTTATCAACATTTTAATGCAACAGCTCATTAATATCCTGATTGCCCCCCCTTTTTTTTTTTTTGGCATTAAAACCACTGTCTGTTCCTTTACAACTGAAAGGTGAAACTCGCATAGTAATTAAGGGCTGGATGATCATGCTCCTGCCAGCAAGCAGTGAGTGCAGAAACAAACAGCTGTCAAGAACCTCTGGATTTGCTGAAGATGAGGACCCTACTGCCTTCCCAGGCACCTCCGCCCTGCTCTCTCTAGGAGACTTGTCTTGTGTTGACATTTTCCTGCTTTCACCTGAATCTCCCTTCCTGCCAGCATCCCTATGCAGAAGTAGAAAATAGGGGGGGGGGGGGGAAGAAAAAAAAGGAAAAAAAAAGAAAAAAAGAAAATCAGCAGTGGAAGCATGAACTTCCAGCAACATTTTCAAAGCCTGGAGAGGAAGGGTGCCAAGCATATAGGCTGGACACTCAGCTCTACTGCTGGCAGGGGGAACCTTGAAAACTGTTTACAGCCACTTATTGACACTAATCCTTCCTTCTATTTTCTTCCTCATCAAAATTTTCAGAAAAGCATCTTCCTGGGCCTGTCACAGCTCCTTGCAGCTGAAGGGCTCACAGGGGCTGCACAGCTCCCCTGGGCCAGCAGACATATGTCGCATTTCTCTGGAAAGGTCCCCATGAAAATACTAACCTGAACCATATTCCTCACTGATTGTCTCTGGCACAGAAAGCAAAACATGCTATAAATGCATTCCCGACCGAGCAGAGCGGACACTCATCCCAAGGAGGGGTGAGACACTCTGACAGCTGCTGCCTGTCACTGACACCGAAACACCCAAGCCAGCCGGGCACAGAGCTCGGCAGGACTCGGCGGTGCCCGACAGGGACGCAGGTGACAGACAGCACAGTGGCATGGGGGAACATGGTCATCTCCAGGATGCCCAACGGGGCAGGCACCACAAACCCAGAGGGCACCATTTCCAGTCAGCACACCATGGAAGGTAGGGGGCAACAGCAGGCTTTGCTCTGTCCTTCGCTGGCACGCGGCGGCTTCCCTGGGCCAAGTGTTGGCTGGTCCATCCTCAGGTACATGGGACATCTTCTAAGAGAACCACAGACATAACATCAAACACGCCAAGAGCATTGCTCACTCCATGCACCTCCTCTCCTCCTGCTCTCACACCAGGAGGGACACGTGAGGCCCTGACGGCCGAGCATGGACCTGCCCGCTGCCCAACAAAGGAGGTCAGCTGAGGTAGGGACGGGACTAACCGATTAAAAAAAATAAGTTATCCAGTATCACAGGGCTGTCTCAAGCACCCCTGCTGCCAAGAGAGATGCATTTCATCTTGGCCTTAAGCCAGCCTTGAGACATCCCGTTTCAGTTCCTGATACTTCAGGCATTTGCTCTCCCTACACCCACTTTACAGATATAAACACATGGGGGGGAAAAAAAGCATTCATCTTGTACAAATACCCAAAGCTCAAAATAAGGGGAATGTAAGAAATTACTTCAGCTGGGAACCAGAGACAATGTGAAGCCTTTGCTGTGCGGGTTACTCTGATGCTGAAGGAATTCAGGCACATGCACCATGCACTCCAAAGAGGCAGCAGTTCCCTCCCTTGTCACACAGCATTTTGTCTGTGATTTATTAGAGTAAAGAGCTATTGGATTACACAAACTGGGAAAAAAAATACGTAACTCTAGCTGTTGAAAAAAAATTCTAAACGCTGCAGCACATATACATATATATACACACACAGACACCAGATAGATACATATAGACATACATGCATGTAAGTAAACACTAGCAGAGTTCATTTCAGTTCATAAGCACAAATAATAAACTATTTGCAAAAACTCATAAAAGGGCATCATTGCTACATCCTCTAACACAGATTTATTAGACTGCAGCTACAAATTAAGTCGGTCTACCACTAAAAGAACGTGGGGGAGAGAAGAGGGCACCAAGGTTGCAAGACAAATACAAGCGATAACTCTCCTACAACACCACAGGCAAAGGAAATTGTATTTAGTAAACCAGACACTGTTTAACAGGCCCAGGAAACACAAAACTGGCAAATTTTTTCCCTTCGTATGAAAACCATAATACAAATTAATTGCAGTGTGCTAAATCACAGTTCTGATTTAGCAGTGTTCTTTGCAGTGCTTGAGAAATAAATGCATAAACAGTAGGGACTGTCAGTGGGCTAACAGAACAACTTCACAAGTAAAGGGAATATTTTACATGTCAATGGGACACTTTTAAAACTGCTGACTATTTTCTGAAGGAGTCTCAGCTCTCGTGTGTCATTTATGGCATTTTAGGGTTGATTTTTTTAAGTGCTTTTTAGTTTCACCTCTGAATAAATTCGGGAACAACATGAAGTTCATTGTTATGAAGTGCACTTCCAAGTTAAGCAACAAATAGAGGCATCTAAATTCTCCACCACACAAGAATCTATATCAAATACGGTCTTATGCTCCTGGATTTTTGCAGTAGCGAATTTTCTGCATGCAATAAAATATCTGCCAGTGTTTTTGAATTCCTTGTTGGAGTATAAGTTGATTAACAGTGTTTCCTCTTAACGAGTTAATACTATTTTTAATCCAAAGAGAGTTTTGATAATAATTATCATTTCTAATCTACTGTTTTGCAGGGTGTATAATTCGGTTAGATGATGCTTAATTTTGCCCAAGCTCTGAGACTGCATTCCTGATAGTTCCCTCGGTTCTTCGCCATTATGCATGCTGCATCAAGCAGCACCTTCCCTACTTGACTTGAGAAAGTATGTTTCCAGAATATGTTATTCAAATACCTGATTCATTTGGGTTCAAAACCATAAGTTTCTTGAAAGTCAGCATTTGACTTTTTTTGAGGTGAATGTTCCAAAAAGAACATTTTCTGATGGGCTCAGACATCCTTGTTTGAATTTAACAACACACACCACATTTAGATCATGAATGCAAACAACAAGAATGACAACAACAAGAAAACCCTTGGAAAGTATGACAAGTAACATACACCAACAAACTGCAATGTAAGTCTTCAAGGCTTGTTACTTTCCAGTTCTTACTCTTGTCCTCTACTGTAGCCATTTGCTGAGTCAAAAATGCAGGAAGGAAGATGGATGGTGTGCTGAATACCCAGCAATCCCAAGTCACAGTCAGCTATTAGTGCTATTTCATCACTGTTTTGCATCTCTGCTTTTTCAATGATGCTACGGTACTGACAGCAGTAGAAAAGGTCCAATGGAACCAGTTACTAAGCTGCAACACAACCCTTTGCATTGGTTTCCTTTCCAACCAACCTAGAGGAAGAGGGTCTGGAGTCCAGAGGCACCTCCCTCACCCAGTTTTTCTTATCTCCAGTCCCTGGGGAGACAGGACATCTTTAGAGCAGCAGGGAGGCTGTATGGCCTCCAATGCACACAATGTATTTCCATGGCTAAACTGCCTGCCTTTTTCAGCAGACACAACACACTGATATCGTTGCAAGTGTTAATCTGTCCTTTGCCAGAGCTCTGTAATAAAGGAGGCTCATTTCAATCAGCAATACCTCCTCTTCTAAAGCAATCAATAACTTTGACAATCCTATGGCTTCTAGTCTTCACTTTGATCATAAAAAAGTTAGACAAATATCTATTTAACCTTTCTGAGACACATGTAAGTGGGAAATCACTGAAAGTAAGCCGAAAGTAACTAAACAACACAATTTACCTGTTCAGATCACCTTATATCACTGCTGTACACCTCTGAGCACTGGAAAACTCTACCTTCTTTTAATGTACTTATCATCTACATCCACCAACAAACCCTTTGCTCTGAAAAGTGAAGGCGAACGAAAAAAGGTCAGGATTGGGAGCTGGTACTTCAAACCTCAGGTAAGTGAAAAGGTCTCTCACTGCCAGGGAAATCACTGGCCAGTTTGGGTGCCTCACTTTATCCATGTGCACAGTGCTCAGTGCAAGTTATGTGCATTTGTGCATGTCACAGCAGTACTGATGACTGCCCAGGTCGCTCCAGAGATGACCGCACCATCACAGCTCCGCCACTCCCTTCGCCCCTCAGACCCCTTAGCTAGCTCATTCTCTCTGCAATGACAATGCTAGAATGTGTTTGATGGTCACCATCAAAAGACCCCTGTATCCACTTATGTTTATTGGACTGTTCTCCAGAATTAGTATTTGGGGAAAAACATCCCAACCTTATTGATTTGGAAACAGGGAGCTCCCTACAGGGCATGGGGCTTACTCACAAGTCTTAGTGACAGATCTGATTCTAGGATCTCTGCACAAGAAGACAGAAAATTACATGCAGGATTTTCAATCACCAAAGAGTAGAGGAAAAATATTTTCATGTGAAAAATTACTGAGTCTGCAGATTAGCAAAGGACAAAGTATTACCATTTGCAGCAATGACTTTTTTTCCCCTCTAATCTACATGATGTGGCAGATTTAAAACATTCAAATAATTTCCATAAAACAGCTACTCATGCAGCTCAGTAAGGGGCAACACCAGGCTAAACAGAAATAGGGATGAACTGGGCTAGGTGCTCCTGCTGGGGCTCCCCCTTGATTTAGAAGGACACAAACATGAAAGCCAGCACAGCAGAAGGCTGGCCAAGAGCAACCACCTCAAACCATGGCAGTGCATTTCCTGTAGGAAAACCCGAGGTTGGAACAATGTGTGGTGCAACTGAAAGATGCTGCTCAGCTCACACCTGAGCACAGAGCTGGGACCTCTCTTTGCCCTGTTTCTGGCACAGAGGAAAGCTCACCACTTCCCAGTGAGCCCTTGGCACAGGGTGAGCACAGGGACAGGGCTGAGTGGGAGAGGGCTCCGTTCCTGACATTTAGCTCTCTTCCTGCCCTGAAAGCTCAGGCCAATCCCACTCCCCTCCATAGGGACTCCCTGTTTGGCCAGCCCCTCCCAGCTCACTGCCCCGTCCCACAGCCCACTCCTGTGCTCTCCCTACGGTACAAGCAGCTCACATTGGTCACCCTTACCTATCCATCAAAGTACAGGCTCTGCTGGTGGCCCTTCCTCCCCTCCTTCCAGCTCTTCTTTAGGAACAGTCTGGCTGGACCTGAGAGTCCTTTCTGCAGGGAGCTGCCAGCAGATGGATGACCTGCAAGCCGGAGCCCTCTGCCCCAGTCACACACGTCACCAGGCTTTTCTCTTCAGATTCTGAGGAGTCCCAAGGTAAATTATATGCTAAGAATTATTTATAGACTTCCTGCAAGTGACTTCCCATAGCTTTGATGAACACAAGACAATAGCTCTGTTCATCTTCCATCTGTGACTGTGCAACCAATAAACGTTTCTATCAACAAACATTTGAGCAAACAACTGCTTCAGTTTGTTCCAAACACCTTAGGCTAGAAAAATAATATCAGCAAGCAAACTTATAGATAAGAGATTATACTCTGCCTTGCTCCTCCCAACCCCATTTTGCTCTAAGCAGTCATTTATGACAAAAAAAGAAAAAAAGTTTAAGGCTAAGCATTTACTTGTAGAGAATTTAAACTAAAATTTGACAACATAAATCTGACAGCATTTGATGTTTACCCAATACATATTTTTAGTGCCTACCTATGCAAACACTAAAATAGTACAAACAGAGTTACACTACAAAACTAGTAAAAATTAGTAATGCTTAATTCCTTGCACATGGACCCTGGAACAACAGAGGTTCACTTCAGCGTGGGGAAAACCTGCAGGCTGCTATGCGGATGCTTTCACGAACCCAGCAAAAGACTAGAGTCACTATTTGTTCTTGTAATATACAAATATCATTAGGAGCCAAAAAAACATGCCGACTCTTTACAGTAATACCATTTTATTACAGTTCAAAACCCGTCACAACAATCTCGCCACAGAAACTGCTGATGTTTGCTACTGTACTACCTACAACCAGTCCTGCAGGGTTACAGTAGAATTGCTCTTTTAAGATGTGATCCGAAATATCACTAAATATGGAGAACAAATTCCTGAGAAAACAAACCCTTACCACATCAGCATTCTATAATATTAGGAAACTATTTGCATCATGCGGCTTGTGCTAAAATACTTAATGATCTCATCCTTACCATAACAAATTATCTGCCAGAAAAAGGCCTTGAAGGTCAACACTGGCAATAATTAAAAAGTAATGAAAAACATTCATCCCTTAGGCAGAGTTACAATTTCTAAGTTTGAAGCAATGTGCTGTATATTTTATTAGCTATCACTTGTTTAATTATTCATTGGAGCTCCTCTTATGCTCCATAGAGCAACCTCACATTGCTAGGATTTCCATTTGAATGCTATTACCAATTCAAGGACAAATCTCATTTAAACTTTAGCTTTTGTTTTTATTTTCCAAAACATAAATTATGTTCACAAATTAATGGGTCTCTCATACTTGCTATTTATAATTCTGTTCACAGTAGCTTCAACCTGGGACCCTACACACCATCCCTCCAACGACGGTATTTTGAGTGTCTGCATTCATCTGCTCCAGTATTCCTACAAAACCACACAAGTTTTCGACCAACTGCATCCCTCCCTTGGCCAGCCGGAGTAATTTTTATTCCTGTCTCATTTGCAGTAGCAGCTCACTCGAGCACAGTATTTCAGTATTTTCTTAAAGAAACTCACTGAGTTCAAACAAGGCGATAGCGCCATGAAATAACTTCCATGCTTTAATTGCCATTTAATTACACTTCCTGGATTTCCTAGCAAGTAAATAAAATCTTCCCCAAGGTTTACTGGAGGAATAAGGAGCTGTACAAACAGGGCAGGCTTAGACTGGTATTATCTGCAGTTCTTAATTTACCCTTCAATGTGGCCATACACATTTATGCCCTGCTGGGGATTCACAAGACACGCAAGGGAAATTAGCTAGAAGAGTTTTTTGAGTAAGAGAGGAAAAGTCCGTTTACTGTTTTGTGATCAACAACTTGAGATAGGTTCCGCATTTAAAATTTCATTAGTGGAAATATGTATGTGTATTGTACTGAAACGGTGGAAGAGGAAAAAAGGGAATAAAGTAGAATGGAACAACAGATCTGCAATGGTTTAATATGTGCTTTATACAAAATCATTTTGGTAGAATAAAAAAATGGAAAATATCATGAAAATTGATGTTAACTCTTTTTTTGCCTCTCCCCTTCTTCTTACAAAATATACCCACTTCCTGAACTAAACTTACACATGAAGACATGTCATCTGTGATGCCATGGTTTATAAAAATTGAAAAAGGACTGCCTTTATGGGGGAGAAAGAACAGATAGAAAATAAAAGGCTAAGTATTAAAAATACAAATATTAAAAATAATTTTAAGCTACTTTGAATTCTGCATGAAGAAAAATAACAATGAGCATGTATTTCCATACAATGAATAGTCAAACTCTATCTAATGCTTAAAAAAAATATTAATTTTAATTAAACCCAGAAGGTCCTAAAATAAAAAGACAACACTGCTCTCTACTTCTCCTTGGTAAGCATGAAAATATACTTTGAGCAGCAAGAAAAATTGAAATTTATATTGCAAGACAAACTTTCCCCTACCACTCAGGCTTGGTTTCATGACACGGTCAGTATCACCAGGAAAGTGAGTTGTTTACATAATAGGGGAAATTATTTACAAGCATTACTACACTGGTTTTATATTATATAAACAAAAGTGGCAGCAAAATCCATTTTAACCCATTCTAAATTAAAATTAATTCCCTAGATCAGATAAATTTTGATTTTATGACGTTATAAAATTTGGGTTGGGCAGAAAACAAAAGTTGCATACTAGTTACCTTAAAACTTCATTTGCTGAGTTTGGGAAAGTACAGAAAGGGGGTACATTGCCCATGAACCCTAGACTGGTCTGGGGCACAGAATGGCTGCACCTCCATCCCACTCCTGCCAGGAAGACAGATAGGAATATCTTTTAAACATACACACACACCTCTCAACATAGAATCTCTCTGTAAAAAATCACATTTTGTATCCAAAATTTCCTGTTGACTACAGAGACAGAAAAACTTCAGACTCATGGCCAGCAGGAGACTTCTGTGCATGTATTTTGCTTTACCGGAGGAGAATACACTTCCACAGTGTATTTCAGATCCAGGTCATGTGGAAATTTTGCAGAGAAAGTGTCCTAAAGCTTTCCTGATGAGACCAGAAAATCTGGACAGACCAGTTCCTTGTTGCTCTAATTAAAAGGCCATCAGGACGTTGATCCAGTAGTGAAACCTGAAGGAACACACGTGGGAACGTACACAGTCTTAAGTGAAGATGACAATAAGGAACTCCATTCACCAAGGCCATATTTGGTCAGGAGTCCTCATATTTCTTCTTCATGTGGTAGAAGATGTGGACACTCCTGAGGGCAACCCTCAGCCACCAGTGAATGGGCAGAGGGAAAAAGAGGGAAATCCGTATATGCAGACAGGAAAAAAAAGGTAAATTTCTGGGATACATATCACAGAATAAATATGGACTCCCATTTCAGCATCCCTTCTCCTGAGCTACTTGCAGTCATCAGCAATCTCCTATATCTGGTTTGCCCGCTTCAATCAAACCATGATCGAGTCCATCACCAAAAATAAACATTGGACTTTTGCCCAGATGTAAATAACATCTTCTATGTCAAAACTGTGTCCCACCTCTTTGACTCCAAAACTTTTGCTACCCTCAGAAGGGAGCACCAAGAACACTTTCCAGCCTTTCTAGATCTTTCTGAGTGTCTCCGAAGGGTGGAGTGGACAACTTCTCACATGTCTGCAGAAGTCAGTAATGCCCAGCAGCCAAATCTGCTTCACTAACCCAAACTCATCAGCAGGGCTCATGTCCTCCTCATGGACACCAAGGATAGGGGTGGCTGGTCACGATTGCTGCCCAAGCATCTTCAGCATGTCACTGGGAATGCCCAGCATGAACTTCTAGTAAGGAAAAACAATTTACTCCTAGACTTTCCTGCAACAGTGTTAAGCAGCAAGCAAGCAGAAAACTGCCATTCATTACAATACATCTTTAACATATCTGCCTTCTTTCTCTAAATGGATCCATTTGACTTCTTTGTTTGAAGTAAACTTTAACTCCTTTAACCCCTCTCCTGCAATCCCATTTTGTCCCAAACCACACACAAGTGGAATGTTAGTTCTTTGGGACACATGCTATGGATGCAATACCAAGATCCTGGGATAAAGCAGCACCTGACAGCAACCCAAACTTCCTTTTTTAATTCAATCTGCCTAACTTCCTAACATGGCAGTGTGAGCCATTTAGCATTGCAAGACTGGTCATCAAAACCAGGAAAATACCTACCAACGTAGGTACAGGAAGACAAATACCAAGAAGGCTACAGACAGAAAACAGTTTTAAACAGTTATACCCAATACACTTTTAATTTCTTACCAGGTTTAGTTGCTGAAGACTTGAGATACATTTGCATCCCAGGCAACAGTATTTTGTGAGAAACAGACACATTCTACGTGTCTGTGCATTAATTAAATTAGGCAGTTCTAAATGAAAAAACTTTGAAAAATATGACTGATTAGATATGTAAGTATGTCTATCTTAAAACTGCTCTAAAACTTATAATGGGGATTTAACAAAACTGTATAAATATGGACAAAACCTGCTGTTACCTACATGAGCAAGTAGCAGGAGCTTTTCATAATGAGACTTTCACGAATGAAGTGAGGAGTTGATTTTATCTGGTACACCACAGTAATTTGCTGTGCAGCTTCATGAAACTGCTACAAATAGCATTACAGCCAAAACCCAATTGTTGCTGAAATGCATTCAGTAAAATGGAAAATACAGAGAAATACAACACAGTAATTGTCTCTCAACCCACATTATACATTGTGTTTCTAAATTATATAGTATTATATTTTCAAGTTTTTAATATAGTTTCCCACTGAGGAATTGATAACACAGGAGACATTCTTTGACCTTTTCCTTCTGAATATCTAAATAATATACCACATAGGTTTATAAACCAAATAACTCTCTAGGCTTTTATTAGATCCCAAGGGATAAAATCTGTTTTAAAAAACCACCACACGTAGCAACGCATAAAAGAGCTAATGCAAAGTGCTTTCCTTGCCCTGCTATTTCTCACCTGCATCACAATTTTCTCCTGTACAGTTGCAATTGCAGTTTATGAGTTTACACGTATCTGAAAGACAAAAATTGGACTTCTAGCATCTGAAAATCTGCACTGAACACCCTAACACAATCCCTGACAATACAAATCGTGATCCTGTGCACCCACCCCTTCATACTTAATGGATTCAACACAGTATTGCCATCTCTTTAAAGGCTTGACCCAAGCAATGGACAAAATAACTTATCAAGCTTTTCTATTCCCCAGATATTGCAGAAAGTATTTCATGGACTTGTTCCAAATTTAGCAGGATGTTAAAAACCACACAGCCACCAGATAAGTAATTTGTGGGGCAGCTCAATCAAATAGCTAGGCTGATCCTTTAAAAAAGGCCTTTCGGGGATTTTGATTTGATAATGTTTGTATCTCTACAATTAATCACAAAATAATGAAGAATTCAAGCGATCACAGTCAGGGATTGGGAGTGTGAAAAGATGCATGCTGTGCATGACAAGAATCAAAGTGCCAGAACAACTCGGGGAAAAAAGCATAATATAAAACAGTTGATATAAGTTAGAAACACTGGAAACTTTCAACCTGCAGCAGCTTAAGCAGAGCCTTTGTATATGGTCAGTCCCACTGATTTTAATGGGGCCACTGCTGCAAGTAGAAAAGCTCCATGCAGGAGCCTGTCTGCCAGACCATGCATCAAGCAACGTGTCAGGAGAAGCTGTCAGGACTTTAAATGATGCGAGATCAAATCCTCCCTCTAAAGACACAATTCTGTCTGCTTCTAAAACTTTGAGCAGATGCTATTTCAGAAAATGTGAATTATAATTCACCATTAAATCCAAAGCTGATTTGGTTTGTTTGGGGAGCTTGGAGCCTCATTTGGTTGGTTTTTTTTTTTTTTTTTCTATGTGACATACATCTTAAATGTACTGCTCTGGAAAGAGGCAAAACATTCACTGTCATCAGACCTGTTTACAAGCATCATTTTAGAACTCTATTCCAGTTTCATTCCAGATCAGTTTATCACATTGGTTTGCACAATCTAAATTATTAAGTGGCACAATGAATAGTTAACATCAATTTTGAGCTGCTTACTTTAATGAGACCAATATTTCAATAAAGTTTCCAAATACATGACAGAACTTTATCTGAAAAAGAAATACAATAAGTTGTTTATCTTCTGTTTCCAATTTCTCAGATTTTGACAAACGGAATTGTAAGCAGAAATATTCCTTGAGCCTTTCCAACACAGATAGCTGATATTGTTAGGTTTTTTTTTCAAATTTAGCGCATTATTCTAAGTTAAATCTACCTTGGCTATACAGAGGTTGATTTTCCTTTCCTACCTCCATTGGTGAACTGCTCCTCAGCATTTCTTCAAGGCAATGTACATGGTCACAATGAATTAGAGTTTTAATTCCCACAGCCATCCTCTGGTGAAATGCTGAGTAAAATACTAACCCTATGGAAAGTGAGTGGGAACAGTCGTCGATTCCCATGAGGGCAGATTTCAACCTCCTGAAAGATTTTCTTCCTTGTTAATGGCAACGAGTTTTTTTTAAGGAGTTGTTTTCCCACATCCTAATGAGATAAAAATATATCGTTCTTTACCATTTTACTTCATTTTCTTCAAGAGCTGCCAATAATAGTATTTATTGAAATAATTTCCTCAAAAACAAAATACTTGCCTTTTTCTGGGTGTCTGACGAAAATCTTACCTACATTTATCCATTTAAAATCACTCGAGAATGTCTAAAATGGTTCTACTGTAATTAATATTTAAATAATCAAAAAAGCTTAATAAGAAAGTTGAGGAAGTCAGTTAGTGTGAGATTTTATTCCAGCTAATATAGAGAAGTTGCAGCACCTACTGATGCAACAGAGTTAAAATTGCTTTATAAGTTCCATGATTTATTACAAACACAAAGATGAACAAAAGGTATTAAATTAAAAAAAAACCCAAAACAATAATAATAAAAATGAAACAAAGAAACATGGATGGGACCTTTTTATCTAATGTTTATGGAAATCTAGAAGCAGCAAATAAGCATCTTATTGGCACATGACATGAATGGATCTCAAAGGCAGCATGCACCTCTGGGAAAGACTGACTGCTCTATCCCTTCTCCTCCTGCCATAAACATACAATATAACCACTTTTCACAATATCTCTAAAAATGACGAAGGAAAAAATGAGTTGCTAGTAAAGCCTAAGCAGCAAAACCGTTGTCATGAACACTTTTATTCTCAACATGAGCACAGACTTTTGTGGGATTAGTTCAGCGCTGGAAAAGCTCATTTACTGCTCAGACAATTTCAGCTCCTATGAACTCTGACATGTGAATAAATGCTCCTCTGAGTACTCTGGTTCAGCTTACCTGCATAAAGCTGTTCATTTGACCAAAGCTACTTTTTCCACTTACAATATGAAGGATCACCCTTCTGTGATTAGAGGGCTGGGGGGCGGGAGTGGGGGGCACAAGGGTAGAAGGAGTTTTGCTGAAAGGTTATCTGTTACTGTTATTGCAAGAACCTTCTAAAAATACTGTATTTTTTTTACTTTATAGTTGTTTATACACTAGCTGTACATTGTGCTTGAATCTCAACTCAGAATATTTTTCAAGTATATCATTTACATTTCCTAGAAAGCATCAGAACTGTTTGCAAGGCTCACCATCACTCCTTTAAATGTCTATTTCTGGTATCATAATATACCTCAAGTAGTTTACATGCTACATTATCAATAAGATTTTATTTATTTGAGAGAGTCATAGTTTACATGATAACTTAATTTTATTAGGTCAGAATTCAGCTTTTGTTTCCACTTCTCTGTTTCCCTTTATATAATGCACCTAACCCAGAGAGAGGGCAGGCTGTTCAGGCTTGCTACTGCAGCATGAAATGAGGCTAATATGCTGCTTCCTTATATTTCCATGCTCATTCTTCATATCAGGCTTTAGTCCTGGTTTCTGAACTCTGAACCCTCACGGGTGTTGCACATGGACCTGCCTCCTGGGCTTGGAAAACTCAGAGGCTCTCATTAGCCTACAGAACAAGTAGATATCTGCAGAATATCCAGCACTGACACAGGCTGCAGAAAAATAAACTGAAGCCCAAATACAGGATCTTCCCATTTCTCAATTTCACTGGTGTCAGTTGGTAGATTTTCAATAGGCCTCCTATCATACTTTTTTTTTTTTCCTTCCCCTCCTCATTCTGGGATCACAGCCAATCCCCAGCACAGCAGCTGACTTTCCCCAGAACTAACTAGAAATATTCTGATAGACTCTATTTATAGACTCAAAAACTTAGGACTGGAAGCAGCCAACCAAATTTTTCCATTCCTTTCTCCCCTCTACTATCTATCCATCTATCTATCTATCTATCTACCTACCTATCTACCTATCTATCTGTCTGTCCTCAGCTACCCTAAATTTCAGCCTTATGTGTTTCTCTATCCTAACTATCCTACCCAGAACAGGTATACAACAGCCAAACACAACCCCCTTACACATCCCAAAGCACCTGTGGAGACCCTTGCATGCAATTTACTGAACAGACTAAAATAGCATGAAACCTCTACTTTTATGTCACTGTAGAAAGTATTCAGGATGATCTTCTCTCCTGTCACTATAAATCAAAGCTGAAGAAAAATCAAGATTTCTGTAAGAGATTTTACAATCTGTACCTAAAACCTCTGCAGACTCATCAGACCAGTTTGGACTTGCCTATAATTTCTTTGTTTACTGTGAGAAAACCAACCATAAACAAGAATTATTTTTTTTTTTAGCAGGTTTAAACAGTAAAAATACTTACTAGCATTTATTCTTTTATTTTTAGTACATACATACACACATATATGTATAGCCAATACCTGCATAAGTCAAGTAAGGTTGGTCCCCATTACTTTAAGTACAGTACGAATATACAGCAAAAGAAAATCCGTGTCCCAAAGTAAGAACAATATTTCAGCCGGCTTGCCCTTGAACATACGATTCTGAAAAATTATCTATTTGCAATCCTACCAGATTCTGTTCAGTATTTCACACTGCAGATAATGTATCAAAAGTATAAATTTTGAAATAGAAAGACTAGTGCACTTTGGAAGCAATACCTGGCAAATCTGATTTTTACTTAACCTTACAAATGTTGCTAGGAAACCTTACTCAATATTTATTTCAAGCCTTTAAAGAAACAGACTCATTCATACTAAGCTACTGGTGGGAGCATTGGAGACTTGGCGGAGAAGCCCCAACCTAAATTTACTCTTGACATCTCACTTTCCTAATCCACAGAGCTGATGTAATATAGAAATATAATTAAGAGTTGGATATGTAGTTACCTTACATTTGCAGGACTTGTAACAGCATGGGTATTTTGGACACTGCAGGCAGTGCAAAGAAAGTAACAAAGTTCTGCTCTACTGCTTGTGTTTATGTGTATTTAATTAAAAAAAAAAAAAGCTACAACATTAACGTAAAGTTTTCTACAAATGACAGATTATTTTTACATTTCTGTGAACAGTGGGTAATTTAACAAATTTCACCATCGACTCTCATGTCTAGTACATAGAAACATCAGAAAAAGGCTAGATTGTACCAAAATCAATAAATGGGAAACATTTCTGTATTTACTGCTGTCTTTCAAATTGATTCCATGAAATATATCTGTAAAAATCAGTCAAACCTATTTCTTGTAAACCTAACTGATGAGATGCTGAATATTCTTAATTTTTAGTCGTGTCAGACAAAACCAAAAGTTTTCCTAGGACCTACTGCACTATGCTGAAGCTTATATCCTCTTGTGCCTGCTATTTTCCTTGCTCCTATAATCCTTCTCTTCTTTTCCATTAGATCATATTTCTTATTCCTCTGCATTCCTGATCCCAAGCTCATTCCTATTTGGTCTCCAATAATTTTTTTTCACTCAGCATGAAAATTGCGTTCACTTGTACTAAATTACTGATTTAAGTCATGCCAAAATCAATATCACCTCTGTGTTTGGGATACGCCACGTGATGGAAAAAAGCCAATATACATTCCAATCAGCAGCAACTCTGTTTCTTACAGAGTTAGACACAGCACAAGCTCAAAGCCTCAGGTACCTCAAGCAAAATTTAGAAAGAACTATAAACATCCACACTACGGGCACTGGTGTAGACTTTGAAGTCCTCAGGAACATCTACTGATCCCTATCACTGCTATCCCCCCAAAACCACGGCTGGAACTGCCATCTCCTTATGCTTTGAAGCATTCCAGCTTTGAACAGGAGCTTGGCAGATGGAGGACCCGGATTCTGTGCACCAACAGAGTCTGCTTCATGGACCTTGCTATAACCTTAGTGAGACTTTCTTTTAATAAGCACAATATCAGGTGTTAGTGCTGAAGCAAGCAGAACCTGAAGCATCTTGAGATCATGGAAAGGGCTAATACAGGTGGAAGGACACGGAACAATAGTGGAGGACATGGAGTATCTTGTTCATCACAGTATGGAGGGTATGAAAAGAAGAAAAACATGAAGTCCCTCTTATGAGCTCAAACCTCATCTGCATCCTGATATTACAGTGCTGATTCATTTGAAATTAAGATAGGTTTATAACTCTTTTTTTTCCTGTAGCTATCTTATAAATAGACTTAACGACTGTAAGTCATTTACAACCACAAATACATCACCTAGTCAACTCAGTTAGCCTCATATTAAAATTAATTTATCAGACATCTACAATATACAATTAGCTGCAAATCAATAGGTTTACTTTACCAAAAATTATTGATCCACAAAGCAGTTTTTTTCTCCAAAATTACAATTGTAAGTTGTTAAATTAGTTTGCCTGTTACAGCTGCTTGTAAATACTTAAGGCAGCTGCCCATAATCAAAACAATTTTGTTTGCCTTTACACATTAGTATTGTAATAAATATCAGAATATCCTTAAACCATATCTAGCTGAAGAGAAGTAGAATTCACTTAATGAAAAAAAAAAGCATACAGCCTATTTGTCACTTCAGTTTCACTTCCTACTTCCAGGATTTAATTCAGCTGTTTTTAGGATTTCTAGAGTGCTGTGAAGGATGACTAAGTATGCACTCTGCTCATTCTGGACACAACTTATGAACAAACACATCTGCTGGAAACGGTGCCTCCGATTTTATTGTGGAATAATTTCCTCTGCCGGTAACCCTGGATCTTGTTGCAATTACAGATGCTTGAGCTAACAGGTGAAAATGCAATTAGCACAGAGGCAGCACCTACATTATGGGCAGAAGGGCGTGACAGGAGATCTATCGAGAGGAGTGGTCGGTCCTGAGTATCCACCACCCATCTATAGGTGTCACAAGGGTTATGCTTCAGGCCAGCTCCAGTGGGGTCCCATGGACAGAAGCCAGTAGAGGCTGGGGGGCCATGGGGGGCTCCTGGAGCACTTTTTTCATCCCCTGCTGGCTCAGAAGTATCTGTTTTTTCACTTCTCAGCTGCCCCATGATGTGAACCACAGCACAGAAGAAGGTGGCAACTGGAAGATTCGCTTCAAAAGCACATTTCTCATCCAATTAAAAAATGCTAACAAAACCCTACTAAGTCTATTAGTAACCTTCTGCAGTTCATTTGTGTTTATGTTAGGAAAGACCCACAATGGATGCAGTTTTAGTTCCAGAAAAAAAAAAAAAGGAAATCAGCAACTCACTGTTTTCACTTCTATTTCTATATACATTAGCTCCTCTGACTTTTTTCCCTTTTTAAGATAACATGTCCATCCAAAACACTCATCCTCCTTGCTTCTTTCACCAAATGGGTTTAATATGAAGCGAGTAACCGTTCTTTATCTTATTATCTGCATGTGCAGTTTGAAGTTGTCATTACTGCATATTTAATCAGTCAAAATTTTCAATGCCTAATCTCCTTTTTACCGTCAAATCTCCAGAAACACAAATTTCAAGCAGTCTCAAGAATCAGAAAGGTTAGTTGGGAAACAAGTGCAAATCAAGTGCATTGTTTCATTGCAACATTATCTTATGTCATTAGTTGGCAGCAGTCATAAAGCTCTGGACCACTTCCAACATTTACTTCCATGCACTGAGCAGAAGCTGACACGTTTAACCCCCCCACACACTTTGTTCATCTTCCAGCTAATTTACACAGATTCAGATTAAAATAAGGATTTAAAAATCCTAATGGTATCAATTGGAATTATTCTGCTTTGCCATTGTGTATCTGAAGGAAGAGTACGGTAAAGCTGTGCAGGGTTTGTAGAGCTAATTCTGCAGCAATGTGGGTTTACTTCATGCATTTTCCAGCAGGGTAGTCTGCAACAAAGGTTCTATGCAGAATTTTGACAAGCCAGTCTCGTTCAGTAACTTTTTCTTATCCTTAAGGAATATTTATTGGCCAATATTTGTTTTTAATTATTAACTTGAGAAAGCCTTAGTGCTCAAAACCAAACATGAGGTACCCTAAATCCAAGCAAACAGGCTACTAGCTGGGGGGCAATTCTGAAGAAATGGGGGAAAAGAACCTTCACTGCAGCCCAGGGCATCCTGTTCTCTCCCTGCTGGGCTCAGGGTGCCCAGAGAGTCCACTGCCATACACAGCTTCAGAGAGCGGGTTTACTACCCAAATGTAAGGATGTGGACAGACACATAAACAAAGGACTGTGCATAAGTCTGGGACAAGACTTCTTGCCAGTTACGGCAGGCGACACGTGCAGTGGTCCAGAAGCGATGCCACGTGCTCAATTTCTACCGAACAATAAAAAAGAATGGACCTTGAGCCTTAGAAATGGCAAACATAAAAGTATATTGTCTTCAAGACAGACTCTTGAACTTTTCCAGGAAGTTCTCCCCTATCCCAGGACCCACACCTGTGCAAGGTTTTAGTTGTTTAATTTATTTTATCCAAATGAGTTTGGAAGTTAACACAGTTATGTCTAGCAAAGTATCTCCAAAGCTACCATTAGAGGAAGAGCTCTCTAACTGCTCCAACATACTGCACTCTCTAGCACAAATTTAATTTAGTTTAAAATAATGAAGCTGACAGCTCAGATAGTCTGCCTGGAAACTGTGCAAATTTCCCGCCCACCTTCATTTGCAAGGTCCCTGGCACTCCAGTCTTCAAAAATGCTGAAGTGCATGACAGGTTTCTAGAGACAAGTCTTCAGCAGCACTAAAAGTGAGATCTCCGACCTTTCGGAGCAGCTCATATTTGAACTCATGCCTCCTGAGAGAAAAGAAAGGTTGCTGTCATGATGCCCCAACCTTAAGGTACTTCCAGAAGCAATCCCTTTCCTGCTCCTAGTCTGAGGGCAGTGACCTAGATGAAGCTTGACTAGGAGACCAGGTCCTACCTCCAGCACTGCTCCTGTCAGACAAGAGGCTGTATGTGAATGGAGAATGTGGTGAACCACCTACCAAAGGCTGGAGAGGGACTTTTTACACAGGCATGCAGTGATAGAACAAGGGAGGGCAGGGGGGAGAGGGATGGCTTTAACTGAAGGAGGGTAGATTTAGATTAGACATTATGAAAAAATTCTTTACTGTGAGGGTGGTGAGGCACTGAAACAGGCTGTCCAGAGCAGCTGTGGATGCCACACCTGTGGAAGTGTTCAAGGCCAGGTTGGACAGGGCTTACAGTAACCTGGTCTAGTGGAAGGTCTCTGGCAGGGGGGTTGGAACTAGGTGATCTTTCTTGTCCCTTCCAACCCAAACCATTCCATGATACTACGAAGAGTCCCCTCCCCACTCTCTTACCCGCAGCAGCACTAAGAGAGATCTAAAGACACAAACACAATTGATTTTTTCAAGGTGAGACACTGCCAGAGTAAACTGGGTCTCGACAGTTGTGAAACCAGGTTTCCAAAGGGCTCGGAGAACGCAGGTCTGGGTAAGGACACGCCAGGTGACGCATTCACACGGGTACACGGACCCGGCCGCCTTGCGCAAGCGGGCGGGGATGAGGGGCATGGCAGGGCCGTGGGCCCTTCCCATGCCAGCCAGACTTCTCAGCCCCCTTTCCCTCTATGGCCTGAATCCACCATCAAGAAGCAAAGCATGACGTAAAAAATAATTAAGCAGAGCACTGCTTTGCTTTGTAACCGCTCCAATCTCCTTGGGGAACTCCCAAGCCGAGACCGGGACAGTTTCCCTGCACCATCCTTTGAGGCAGGTACAGAAGAAGAGAACAAAAGAAATTAAGTACTGTAGCAACAGGATTTGCAGGACTGCATGATGTCAGCACAACACAGTAGTCAGAAAACCATTGCCAAAAAAGTCAGTGAGACCCTACAGTTCAGCAGCTGGGACAGGCAAAATGCTGGTCAGGACAAACACAGCTACTTACTTCCCAATTCTGACCTGTGATTAAAAGACCACAGACAGATTACACTGCACAAAAGAAAACCTCTAAAATAAGTGTTTGTTTTGTAGACTCAAAACTGAACATGCACCTGACATGGTCAAACACATACACAAAAATGGAATTAAGATATTCTCACAAATCCAAAAGATTCAGAAAACATTGTTAAACATGGAAAGGTTTTTTATTTGCTTTTTTTTCCAGAAACCTAATTGCTATGGAATTGGTTTATAAAGCTGCCACTTTCAGAAACTTGGGATAACACCTCTTGAAAGCAGACATGGAATGAAAAGCGCAATAGAAAAGACTCATATATTGAGTCCAAATTTTAGCCTGAAAGCCCGTTCAAAAAGTTATTTTACCTCCAGATGCAAGCAGAAAGTATTGTTCAGAAGAGAGAATGGAAACGAGTGAAGTGATATAAAAATTGTCAGAAACATTCAGCAATTAGTCTGAAATTTGCTTTCTAACCTCAGGGCTCTAACTCTTTGATCTATTATTATCACTAACCACAATCAGCAGTGTACTCATGCATCTTAGGGGAGCGTAAAAATTCCTATAAGCCATTTTACATTATTATCCACAAATACTGGATTCTGTTACTGCTCCAGTGTTCTAACCAAAGTTTACTTTTTTTCTTCTTCAAAAAATACCATATTAAGCCTAAGTTACCCCACCTCCCAATATGAAATTTAAGTTATCAATTTGTTCAGGAAGCCAATACGCAGTTTAGAGACTGCAGATTTTGCAAAATTTAATTTAGCAACCAGCTAACAACACATTCTAATTTAATTGCAGGAGCTTAATTCACTGTTTAAGATAAAGAAATAAAATTCTACTTCATTTTCTTGTGACCACCCAGCAACGTGGGAACTTTTGCTATAATACAACTCACTAAATAAACAGTGTCTTGCAAAAATCCTTGTTCACATACTGAATAGATACAACCAGTGTTACCTATATTTTTAAGAATCCAGAATGAACGGCATGGGTTTGGTTTTCTGCACTTCTGTTTGTTTGTTTGCTTTGGGAGAGGGTTCTGGGGGATGTGGGGGAGTGGGGGTGTTTTTTGTCTTCTAAGTCCTTCAGCATTGATTTCAGCAAAGAAATCAGAGAAAAAGGGAAACCCCCAGATCACTTCCTTTCAGAAAACACATCACAAAGCTCTGCTAAACCACATTAATAAGCCTCAGCTGGAAAACCAAACAAAACAACAAAAACAAATAAAACAACCCCAAACAAGGTCACGAAGCTTCCCATCTAAAGAGACAATTTATCTGAAAACTTTGTCTGGAAAGTACATAAACTCTCAGGGTTTTGTAGAATTCCAGGGTTCCTGAAGAGAAAGACATGTATTACTAAGGATGCGCACGCATCCTGCTTCCAAGTCTGAGAAGGGAGTGCCTCCTCCCACGCAGAAGGAGAGAGGGAGAGAGAGATGCTGCTGCTGCTCCTTTTGCCAGCAGTGGTACTGGAGCAGGCTACACTGGGAACTGCTAGCATGGATAAACAGGGACTTCCTGACCTGCAATCCCTTCCTCTGCAGCGTAAAGCAAAAAACATGCCTTCCTCCAAGGTCAGCCTGTCTCCTCCAGCAACCAAGCCAAGGTGGCTCCAGCAGGGCTTTCGGAGGACCCATCAGACAGCGACCTTCCCCTGCAGTTTACACTATTAGGGCAGCGAGCAGTCAAATCATGCCATGGTCTATTTAGGGTGCATTCAAACGTGCCCAATAACGCTGCAAGAACTTGGTCAATTGCACACGATGGAAATACTGCTCGGGTTTTTTTTTCCTCCACAGATCTCTCACTCAGAGGAAACTGAAGTCAAGTAATTCATATGCTGAGCACCAAGCACTGTGTAGAAACCAGCTGCATGTGAAAGCTGATAAAAGTACTAAACTTAGATGGATTTAATACCTGTTTTTCGCACGCTCTTTTTAGTTTCCTCGTTGGACCATTTTTATCACTCTTATACGGCCATATTTTAAGACACATTTTCCAGAGAAAAAGTCATGCTTCTATATTAATCCTAAACTGGGGTATTTTCTGACCTCTAAGATCTTAAATCTGAAATCACAGCATTCCACTGTTTTCCAAGAAGTTTTGATCAAGTAAGTCCATCATTAATCCCAGCCCCTACAACTCTGTTCGAAGACTCAAGACACACAGTTAAAAAAGAGAAATCGCCTTTTAAAACTGTACCCTGAAAATATAAGCGTTAGGATTATGGCTTGACAACACATCTTTTAGCAGAAAGGTGCATTTAGGATATTTCATAGGCTCCTTTCTCCTTCCATCCCTTCAGTTTGTTCCCATATCCAGATCACATCACACTGCTCACCAAGTTTCACTGTCCTGTTGGTTTTTAGAGGTTCAGAATTAACTGGATCAGGAACCAGACCTGGCTCTCACATACAACACACCCAATCAAAGGGCAAAACCAGAGCGAGAGCAGACAAGGCAGGGCCCAACACACTACTTCACCACTGCAAACAATGTACTGTTCAGCTACAAATGATACCCAACAGCAACCACTACTCAAGCCTGGGATCAGCAAAGCACCAATAAGTATCTAGAAATCTGATTCATCTGGGCAGAGCACTTCACAGCAGGTTGTAGCTCCATTAATGTTAAGTGCTGGTTGAGTAAGGACAGGTTATTGAACCACAACTTAACAATTTACTCCCTCTGCAGACAACAGGAGTACTGCATGAGTACTGAATCTGCTGCAGCAACCCCTGTGCATGCTTACCTGCCTAACTGCAGCACACACCCCATAAAATAGGATGGGCATGGTTTCATACAGTACATATTGATGTGTCTTCCAGTCCTCATGAAAATGGGCTGATCCCTGTACACTGTCAAAAAATGGATAATCAAAATTTCTTCTGCTTGCTAAAATCTGTGCATGAAGGTGACCCCACCTTCCCCTTTTTCAGAACACCATCAAAAGAAGATATCATAATGAGATTCCGTGCTACCAAAAGCGACATAAAAACCAAGCAACAACTATTAGCTACTATCAGAATGAAATATGGCCAACTGATTTCCAACAGCCAAGTATTGCAAAGTTTAGTGATATCGACCATCAATCGAAATGTTTTGGTAATATATAACATTACTCACCCCCACACAAAAAGAAACAATCAAGCCCAAGCACATGGACTGACAACAGAGCTCTTATTTCCTCAGATTTGGAAGACCCACTCATTTATGGAATACAATTTTCCAGTCATGTGGACTTCTCGCTGTCACAGCACAGAAGTCAACTGATGTGTATAATTTTAAGGGAAAATAAGGCATCATTAGCAGTCACATTTTACGGAAAAATACTTTACACAGACTTTGAACTCCTCAGTAAAAAACAATACAAAAACCCAGCACCCTCACCAAAATAACAACAAAGAAAGCTGTAGAAAGTCTGAGGCTGTTCAATGCATGCTGGTATGCCAAGGAGAACCTTTCAACCTCCTCGCCTGACATATTAATACAGACTCCTAACTTCTTCAGTGAGAAATAAAGAATATGCAGAGGTCTCTGTTATGTCAAGATTATACCCAAAGCTGTTTAAAAAAAAAAAAAATCACACAAAATTATACAAGAACCTACAAAACCAAGTTGAAATTAAGGAAATTAATTCCCAAACTGAAATTAAGAAAAAATACAGATTTAAGGCTATGGTCTATGACATTAAAGAATCATTTGTGAAAGAAGTTTGCACAGTAAATTTGAGGGAAGCTAAAGGGGAAAAGAGCCCTGCCAAGCATGGAGAATATTTTAACAGCATGGTCCTTTTCTCATAAAGTCCGTCAGCAAACAAACAGAGGTCAAGGCCATTCACAAATTCAAAAAATAATATTTACCAGACCTTTATCTTCCTGGCAGGTATAATTCTGATAAGTGACTATTCTAGATAATATTTAACATAAAAGTTTATTTACAAAAATACTCGCAATAGCCTGAAATCTGATTTTAACCAGAATCAATTATTCAAGTCAATAAAGGTTACAGGTAAGTGAAGATCATGTTGTTGGGTTGCTTTTTGATTTTTGGTTGAGTGGGGGTGGGTTTTTTTGGGAGCTGTTTCAAGTAGGGTCTATGAAAAAAATACTGATTCATGTGAATGGCTCAGGAACAGATAGATATAAGAAGTCCATAAAATATTGTCAATGTTTGATCAAAAAATTCACCATAAACCCCAAGAAGTGACAATCTTTCAACTCCTTTTAACAGACATAAATTAGATTCTAAATCTTCTTGTTTGAATGACAACAATTGAAACACAATTATAAATAAACATACCCAATTTATGTTAAAATACTAAACTTTCTGAATAACAACAGCTCAAACTTTGTGAATTCTTCCCACACTGGATTACACCAGTGGAATTGCCAGGAAAAAAATGAAAGTAGGAGTATCTGCCCTCTGTTTCCACCACAACCACTGAGAAAAGCAAGTATGTATGTGCACATACATGAGTTAATATGGAAATTAGAGGGAAAAGGCACATTTGCAGAAGAAGCTTTAGGTGAGAGCTAATGCAGCAGAAAGGTCATCCTCCTCAATATTTACTGTTGTTTCAAGCAACCATGACATTTTCCTAGGCCACTTTGAAAATCACATTGGCACAACCATGAGGTTTAGGCTAGTACCCTGATTCAGATGAGCACTAATCACCTTGAAGTGAAATCTTAGCTGAATTCTTAGTGTAGGTTTTTCATCAATGACATCACA
Organism: Manacus vitellinus; assembly: GCF_001715985.3. Taxonomy (NCBI): domain Eukaryota; kingdom Metazoa; phylum Chordata; class Aves; order Passeriformes; family Pipridae; genus Manacus; species Manacus vitellinus. The sequence goes on along the minus strand of NW_021938789.1, from coordinate 53,517,848 downwards.
CAATTGGACACAACTTCTTTTTCAAGACCACTTTGCTATCATTTAGTTTGGAAACCATTATTTCTTAGAAACACCTTTCACGGAGAGTGGAAATCTATACACACAGACAGACAAGCATGATTCACCCTTTATTAAAAATTAAACATGCAAAAATCTTTCAAAAACAAAGACATGTTCTGCGTGTGTATTAGCAGAAAAAAAAATTTAAAAGGGAATAAAAGGGAACTTGGTTTTGCTTAAGAGGCTCTCACTCCCCAAACACCAAAAGCTGTAGTGTTATAAAACAAAGTTACTACTAACTCAAAAAGAACAAAACCATAACTGTGTACATCTAATAAAAGTAACTTAAGGAGAAAAAGATAAATGTTCTAGTTGACAGTGGGTGCTTGGCACAGTCAACAAGGTAGCAAGGCATTTTAAATGCTCAGCTACGGTTATTAGACACTACTAGTAAATGTAACTGATTGAAGAAAAGTGATACCCTCATAGGAAAATATTTTTTTTTTTTACAGTACTATTCTAAAGAGTCATTCTCAACATAAAAAGATGTCTTCATTTGGCCACTCACTTCTTTTCACCATGTAAACTGCAAGTCTGAAGCAGTTCAGAAAGGGTATGACATCAAGGTTTAGAAAATAATGCTGCTTTAACAAGATATATTCCATGCTGGTTATATATTGGCTTTAGAGAACCATGTGGCCTACTTTTTCCCTTCACCTAATCTTTGCTTACAGCAATTTATATTGAAAGATCCATATACCTGAAAAAAGATGAAGACTTAGAATACTAGAAACCTTAAAATATTGCAGATTTCAAAGGGTTAATCATATGCTATAGAAGTCTGCAAAATGTATGATGCCTGATATGCTTGACACATCAGAAAAAACCTGACTAGAAGTAACAAGGATCTGATTTGGATCTCGAGGCTTGATGCTGCTGTTTTGACATATGAAGGGAAGAGATACTTTGGAATCTCACTACCATGTGGACATGGGACAGCTGAAACCCACCTTGGGATGTTGGATCTGACATGGTTTTAAACTATGCATGTTTTAATACAACACTTTAGAGCATTAACTAACTTGAGCATGATTTCCTCCGTTTTAGCTGGAACACAGCACAAAAATAATAAGTAAAGATCAGTTTGAGGTTCAACAGCAAGAGCGAGCTTTTACATGCGTGACATCTTACGTTGGTTCTTTATGACTTGTCTCATCAGCAGACAAACTCAAGCAGGCACCCCCGCATTCAAATCTGCACTGCTAAAACAACCTCTACATCAATTTACCTTGAAAATTTTAAGGGCTTTGCACAGGTGACCAGCTGCAACTGTTGGCATAAAGCCATTGCCAAGCAGATTAAGAACAACATTTAGTTAAATAATGGGGTTGAGTTAAGAGATTTGAAAGGATGACACATGTCCTAATCTCAAGTACAGATCAGGATGCCTGAAGTGTCGCAATCCTGAAGATCTCCATCACCTAAACAGAATTCCACACGTAACAACTCTGAGCACTAAAAATTTCAGGACTTCAGTCCTGCAAAGTTAACAGCTACATTCACCTGCATACCCTACATATACCAGCTTAGAGAACAAAGACAGGAAAGTGTATCATATCGAGCCTGTGTCATCACCAAGTCTGATGACATAGATTAGCCATGGTCTAGAGCTACCATGGACTAATGTCAGACCAGAAGACTCCTTTAAAAGCCTTATGAGAAACTGTCACTCAAAACACAGCTATTGGTGACAACTCTGCTTCTACCTGCATCTCCCTGTTTCTTGTGCCTGCCCCTGCAATGGATGACAACCTTGACTGAGCGCAAGCTTTTAGTCACACAAGAGCTCTCACAGCTGGCAGGAGCTACTTGCCCAAGCAACAATGCTCAACCACAAAGGCAGTAAAATATTGGGTCTTTCTTTTCAGGCATTCCATCAGTCTTCTGGCGAACTTTTCTCACTATATAAATAATGCAATTTACAATAATTTCATCAGGTAAAGCAACTAGAAAACAGTAACTCCATCTTCCTTGATCCAAGAAAGTACATTTAAGCCAAGACTGGATGATAACAAATATCCAGCTACATGCAAAGCTCGGCATGATGGTGGGATGCAGCCCTTTAAACCTGAGAAAGATATATTAAAAAGTGCATTTTTAGAGACCATACTGGAAATGGCCAAAGAAAAAGTGAGGTATGGCTTGCAAAATGATAAGGAGATTCTAGAAGTGCTGGACAGACATGAGGATAAAGCATTTAAACTCTTTTTTTACCTCAGTGGCTGTTTTTACTCCTCAAAAGCACCATTGTTTTAGATATTATGTTTTTCACTGACATTGTATTTTCAGAAATATTTAGTATCATACAAATATGGAAAACCCCACGCATCCCTTTTCACTCCACTCCACTTCCACTCCCCTCCACTCATTCACTGACAGCACCTGCACATCTCATGAGGAGAAAAAAAATACTTGAGAAAGGTAAATGCAACTCTGTTACCGGCTATTGGAGCTTTAGCAAAAGCCTTCAGGACCCTGTTGGATACACGAAAAGACTACGTAACTATTTCAACTCTGTCACGCTGTCAGAGGGCCTAATAACTTGTAATATTGACTATGAAACTACAGGGTTTATGAAAGTAAAACTCCCTGGTAAGATACACGGACACTTGCTTGTTGAAGAGGTACGTGCTTCCAGGAATCAGCCAAGAAACCCAAAATCAAATGACACTTGCATATTTCTCTTCCATGAAAAGTGAGATTAGTTTATCCATTTCTCCCTTTCAAATGCATCAAGTTTTAACAGCCCTCCTCCTTCTGGAGTCATTTTTCTATATATACAAACCAAATGTTCCTACAGTTAAAATACAGAAATAATACGTTGCCACAGGCTTGTAATGTTTGGTTTTTTTAAACTTAACCAGTTAAAGTCTAGTGGAAACATAGAACCATACTTCTTTACAAAAACAGATTCCTGGTACTATCATTTTCTTATCCTCATCTCAACATTTCATCTGAGGTGAAACACATTCAAGCACTAGCTAAGGAAGAATAACTATTATAGGACACAAGAGAGCAATTTTACTAAGCTCTCATTATGGGAAAAACAACATTTGTAGTAGTAAGAGCTCATAAACATATTAAAGCTATACCTTCAAACCTAATAACAATAGAATATAATATGTTCTTCTTAAATACTAAAGCCAGTACTTTGTTTTTATTAAAGGCAGAATAAAAACCAGCAAGATAGCAACAAATTTAACGATAATAACTGAAATTCAAACCAAGAATTACACATCAGCTTGAGAAATACCACCCTGGTCCCCATCTTAATTCACGCCTTGTTTGTTTAATGGAGGAGAAGAAAGGAAAAAAAAAAAAAAAAAGAAGAAATTTGCCAGCTCACCTGGACACATTTTCTGGAATGTATTCTAGAACTGGATACCCATCACTTCTTCTGGATGCCAACTCTGAATGCGACTTCCAGGTCTCCACGAGGGTGCTGACGGCAGGGAATGAGCTCAAGTGCTGAAATGTCTGCTCTCGAGCAACCGGCCGCGACAAGGATATGGTGCCTTGGGCACCGATCCTGTAGTGAAATGACTGTCCACCTGAATTTACACCCACAATGGCAGAGGATGGTATACTGTTTTCTTGGTAATAGCTGCCATCATCAGGCTCCTGCTTAATCCCCACACGTAGGCCTGGATTTGGAAAACCGCTACCTTCACAATTTCCGTCAAATGAAGAAACGGGTGGTCCTAAAATCCCAGAAAGAGAGTAATAGTCTTTGTCGTCCATAAAAGAAAAATATGAGCCATCTGTAAAGGGGAAAGGATTTACTGTTTGATTCCCTTTAAAAGAGGCACCAGAACAAGCATGTTTGGCTGCCTCTTGCTTCACTGGTACTGAAAAGGGGGAATCTGAGTTTATTTTGCTGCTGCTGTCACCAATGCAGGCGCTGCCGAACGACCCGTCTGGCTCAGGTTTTATGAACTGAACAAGGTTCATCTGACTGTTGTTGGAGATGGCGTTCTCCATTTCCTCCATCTTAGGAAACGTGAGTTCTTGAGGACCCTTGTCTTTTGTTTCTGGACTAGGAACGGTATCTTGGCTTCTGCTAGGTCCCACTGGCGTGCTGGAAGCTGGGAATCCTATGGAGTTGTTTACAGGGCTACAGATGGACGATCCCACAGTGCTAACCGCTGGACTAGAACGAGTGGACCTATTATTGGCATTGGAAGGGCTGGCAATGGAGCTCCTGGAGTTCAGGTTCGCAGGACTGGACACAGAAGACCGCATAGTGATATTACTGGGACTCGAGACGGGAGATTTCACGCTGCAGTGACTGGGAGGACTAGAAATCGGTGACTTCATGCTACTTATAGGGCTGGAAAGCGGAGACCCCACGTTGCTGACGTGTGCAGGACTGTGCAACATAGACCCCCGGTTTTCAACATTCGGCGAGCGCGACAGAGGGGTTCCCTGGCCGATGGGGCTGTGCATGGCAAAGTTCCCAAAGTTTGCAGTAGTTGAGGACACAGAGTTCACCCCCGCAGGACTACACACTGAGGAGGCCATGTTCTGAGGGCTGCAGCCCGAAGGGCTCTTCTCTTGACACATGATAGGGCTTTTGACAATCGTGTGCATGGCACCACCATTCACAGTGCTCCCAGAGTCCGACATCAAAGACCTCAAGGGCCTGCTGGCGCTGTGGAGGGGAGAGGAGCAATGGCCGTTCTCCTTGTAGAGCTTCACCAGCTGCTCCACATTCTGGTAGATCTTTCCCGGGCTCCCCTGGTTCTGCTGATCATAGTGGTACTCGGCATCTCTTATCGAATCCATATATAAACCCATGGATTCGGCCACCGTCGCTGACAGCTCCTTCGACTCCGTTTCAGTCTTGATGTCAGAGGGGAGAAGACCAGGCTGACTGTTGTCTTGCTGCAGGCAGGAGAGTAGCTCAGGTTTTTCTTTGTTGTTTCCTTGAGTGCTGCTGTTTGCAAAAGAGCCGGCGGAGCAGCTTACGTTGACAATCTCCATGTAGTTACTGTCATCAGTCTGCTCTCCAGCACCTATGGAAGAATACTCCACAGACTGAGAAACTTGACCCCACCGTCTCTCCATATCTAAGCCTTCTGGGTAGCTCTGGTATCCTTTTGTCTCCATAACTAGCAAAGACATATACAAAAAAGTAAAATTAATAAATGACAGGACAGTGTGACTTCCTAAGGAAATTTCCTAATTTCCTAAGGAAACAAGGCGTATCCGCTCTCTCTGTCTATCCTCCTCTCTGTCTGCCTGCCAGTCCCATTTTCCTGCCCCATCCATCATCTCTCAAGCATTTGTCCAATTTCAATCAAACTGAGGGGAAAGGTCTCATGGGTAGGACAGCCCCACGGGTTCAGAGAGAAAACGGCTCAGCAGTTAGGAAACACCCAAATTATTGCTCCCAGCCCTGCCCCAAAATGAACAGCTCAGCAAGGTCAGCACAACAACCGCCCACTCTCGCTGGCTGCAGCCCCGTGGCCAGAGCCAGCAGCACCAAGGGCTGTCCCTCACCCAGAGACCCGGAAGGAAAAAAAGGAAGGGAGTAAAAAGGAAGGAGGGGATCCAGAGAGGTCCTGGAAGGAGGACATGGTGGTGGGATGTAAACCCTGTGGAAATTGCTCATCACAGCTCTGCTCCTCCAAGTACCTTCCACTGCCATGCTACAGGGACAGCAAAGCAAGGGAGGCTGGTGTGCTACGGGGGTTTCTCTTCATAGCCCTCATCATCCAGCATAACATAAGATGCTTGAGAAGGAAGCAGCGATTCTGAGGGGCTGGGAGTTGACTTGCCCCTTCACAGCTATACAAACTTCTTATACTAGCTCCTCATACAAGGAGACATGGAGAGGGGAGAGAAGTAGAGCAAAAGTTGAATAGGAAACGTTTCTGCCACAGAGGAAGGGGACCAGATTAGGCAGGGATGCCTGGCTGTTAAATGGATCCATAATTCTGCAAATTCTGCAAACCTCCATGGCAAGAGGAATAAATAAAGAAAAGTAAACCTTGTTCTAAAATGGACCCTAAAAAAAAATCCCTCCCATCCCACCTACCACTCTCTCAAGGCAGGGTGCAAAATGCATGACCTAGTCTCCAATAATCTAAAAATCACATAAAAGTAACAACAATTTTTAATTTTTTAAGGATTTGGCTCACAGTATCATTAGAACTGTAGAAACTCAAGTGCCAGCAGCTAGAATATCAAGCAAATATTTTTTCTTTTCTGAATGTATTCAATATTTAATTCAGTGTTTAATCTCTTTACTGAACACTACTTAACAACACTATTTTAAGCAAAATTATAAAAACAAAGAACCTTAAAATGAATTACTTAAATACTTCTTTGCCCTTAGTTAGAACTATGGCCCTATGCCTACATTCCCCTCAAGCACAAATTTTATTAGAACATAAGAATCATGTGTCTCACATCATAGTGTGTATCAAATCACATTCCTATAGTCTAAAATTTTCAGACAAAAGTGCCTAATTTCATATAAAGTCACTCCCAAACAATCACCTACCCCTGATTGAAGTGCTGACCAAGTCTAATTCCTACAGAAATCAATCGCAGCTGTGAGTGACCCGCATTTCTGAAAACCAGGAAACTTAGTTAAGGCTTAAAATTAGGATATAAGTGAATTTTAACCCTCAGAAACACCAGCAGAACCACTGTGTACCAAGAAATCTCAGTTATAGGCCTAACATTACACTAGTACTTGAGCTTTGTAGCAACTTCTCCCATGGCAGTAAAATTCGAACTTCATATATAATCAATAGGTGAGCATACTTTAAGACTTCAGTGAATAAAAATCTGGGTCACACAAAGGAAAAAAAAAATTGGAAAATGCCCTGATCCTGCACTTCCAGAGGCTGGTAAATATAGATGAGAGGACCAAAAACCAGCAGAGATTATTTGTGGCCTGATACAAGTTCTGTTTAAAATGACAGACGTAAATGCAGCAGCAAAAAGATTTTTTAGGAGTGCTGGTTTCTGTCACCTCCAAGCGCCTCAGTGGATACCAGAACCGAATTAATCATCTCACAGATTGCTGCTGGCATTAGGGTTTGGTTTTGTTCTTTTAAGCAGAACTTATTCCAACTTGACTCGCACATTTATCCACGGTATCCACACTTCACCTACTACACAGACATGCCTTTTTTACTAACTTTCACTAAACAAATTTGACGGTGGGCTAAAACATCCACAGACCACAACAAAAGCTTATTGGAACCAAGACTATCTATATCTGGTATTTTGCAAAGGAAGATATATTATGAGCATAGCAGGTTCTCCAGACTCCCTCCCCCAAGAACTACTTAGACACTCCGAGTTACGTATTTCACCCCAAACATATCAACAAACACAGCCCTCTGCAGCACAGGTCTCCAATCAATCAGGCATGAAACCAGTCTCACAGCAACAGCCAAATAAAAAATCAAATGGTACCTGGTATCCCTGCAACCAAAAGGTCACCTAGATACGGGAAAATCTGAAGTAAACCCAGTTTCATAAAAAAAATAAACTGATGG
>NW_021938789.1:52808641-52826141 GCF_001715985.3 Manacus vitellinus | reverse complement strand
ACCAACTCACTCTGAGTGACAACAACGAACACCTACTTTAAATGTTCACAAAGCAAATATACAGAGTGCTGGGCAGTCCATGGAGGCACAATCCAAATAAATGTACCAACGTCTTCATGTACCATCTACCCCATGCTTTATTACCTGCAAATGAAGACAATGAGGATGCTCAAGGAAAATGCTCAGGGCTCTCAGTTACGTAGTGCCAACATTCCATAAGACTAAATGCATGACACGGATCAAAGTAAGTACAGTACAGCTGCTCTCTGGTCTGTGGCAGCAAATTATCTTGCCACTGAAACTCATACAATGCATCTGTGTATCACACTTACTCATCAGGCTTCACACCAAAGACCTGTAGAATAGGACACGATGTTACACTGCCTGTGGGGCAACCAAGTGTTTACCTCTTACCCTGAATGAACTAAAACACCCCATAGGAGATCATCTTTGCTTTCAACCTGTGTATTTATACCAAAGAAATCATCTGAAATGCAAGCAAACTCAACTGTTTTTTCAGAAACTCACATGCTCTTTAGTCATACTTTCGTATCACAGATGTCCCCAGAAAATATTGACTCAGTCTCTGGTGTATAACATGCATGCTACACTAGCAATCCAGACTGAAAGAATTCATGCCTGTGTCCACTGAATCCAGCTATGAAACTTCAAGAATCCTGGGGGTCCAAATGTGCCTCCCACCACTTTACTGCATGCCAAAGATTCGTCTTGGTTACTCCGGGTCACTGGAAGGCATTTCTTCAACCTGAAGGTTTCCTTCTATGGATCCAGCTGATCTGCTGTAGATGATTTCCTGACATATGTAAACATAGCAATGATCCTCCCTTTTTACATACCCTACCTATGTCTCAAGTCACAGTCAACAGAGAGGCTGTATCCATGAGAGAGAATCTTTCAGACTTAACCTCTGTTCAAGTGGGCCCTTCTATTTTATTTCTTCACCCCTATTTTTTATAAACGCACTTAAGTGCATTTTCCATTCTGAACATTGTAAAGAAATACCTTTATTTCTATTTTATCCTAGCCTGGATTGAGTTAAGGATGATTTCAAGATAATAGGATACATCAAGGCATTGCTCTCCCAGGAGCATAATAAATCTGTGAACTAGGGTACTAGGGCACATTAGTGCATGCCTCAATTCTCCTCCATGTTCTCCAGAGTATCCAAAGGGTGACAGAACACATGTCCAAAAAGCTGCAGGGGTTGAAAGCTTGTGTCATAGGGGTCAAAAGAAGAAGAACAATCTTTTAATAACTCAGAAGGGCTAACAGGAATGCAGCAAAATGGTGGAGTGTATATCCAAACATGAAAGATCCTCATTGTCATTTGTAACACAAGCCAAAGTAAATAAAAAATTATATACAAAGTCTCATGTCTACAAAATGCCCTGGGGGAAAGATGACTTTACCTTCCAGGTGAAAAACCTGTACCACTTCCTACAATCCAGAGGATGTACAAGAGAGCAACCCTTGTGAAAAGCAGTCTGAGAGATTCATTTCCACAGCTCTTTAAGCAAACATAAATCCAGACTGCTGCAGTATCACTCTCCCTGGTCAAACAACTGCTGTACAAAACATATCTTCCACTAGCACAAACACCAGGTAATGATATACTAAAAACTATTTCAGGGAGCTCAACCAGCTGAAAACTAGCTCTGTTAGTGTGGGAGGACTCTTTTTTTTAAGCCCAACAGCCTGCTGAACTGGCTCAGCACACACTGCAGAGCTCGTACAATGTCAGTCAGAGTAGGAGTGGCAGGACCACAGCAGCTCAGACCAGATTTCCTTTATGCTACCTGAGGGAGTATGTAGTTGCAAGTGGAACTTTTCTACCCCCAGACACAACATTACACAAACAAAACAGGGAACCCCAAACAGCTTGATGTAGAATAATGTCCCATTTATTTCTTCCTCACCATACTGACAGGACATAGCAAAATAAATAGCTTTTCTTTAAGAAATTTCTGAAGGTTGCAGAAAGTTTCTGAAGGACCAAAAAAACTGCAAAAACATTCTATAAAAAAATCTGCAAAAGAACTCCTGTTACTGAGGCTATTTAGATTTTTTTAATACTCACAGTAATAATTAGAGAAATAATCACTAACACCACATGTTAAGAAACTAATTATAGAACCACACATCTACAAGAGTGAGTCCAGTAACAAGTATGTCAAGGTGTAAATTTTTACACATCACACAATCTTTTTTTTTAATTTTTCTGTGAGAATTGTTTTTGTTGTTATCCATACAACAGAAAACTGCATAGTAAAGCGCATATGCCTTCTCTTTAGAAGGCATGAGAACCTGATATTTAATTATAAAGAGCATAACAAAGCTCTTAACAGCTCTTAAGACATCCAGAATACCTGTTTTGTATTGCTGACTAATATTTTAACCACCGCAAGGTGGAAGTGCAAGCTTAAGGAGCGTGGAAGGTTACACACGGTACATTAACTGTATTTTTTTTGTACAATCTACATGCACCCATACAAAATAAAAAATGCTTCCTTGGTGAAATAACCACTGCCCTTTCAACAGCAATAGGCAAGTAACTTTCAAGCAGGCAGCTTCACTAGTGGAGTGAATCACAGCTGCAGTGACTTCCTGTCATTCCCTAGAGACCAGAGAGGGAGTTTTCCTGGGTGCTATAAAGGAGGAAAACACAAGTAATTTACCAAAAGATGATCAAACCAGTCTTCTAAATGGAAAATGACCTGTCTTGAGTTTCTGTGACTCATCCTAACTCACACACTGAGTTAGTGTAACAACCCATCCATTTTGCTTAGGGAATGCTGTTGGGTCCAGAAGAAAGGGAATATGAAGGGAAAGATGCGTGTGGCCAAGGACTGCCAAGATACACCTCACAAAGAAAATCAATATTCCTCCAGAAAAGTGGCCAGGGTCTCCAGTAAGGTCTTCCAGGTACTACTCTAAATTGAAGAACGGTCTGCTTTAAAACAGAATTAAAAGCTCATCCTATGGTCCAGAGTGTGTCATACATGAACACATAAAAGGTCCTTGTGTACACACAATGACAAAAGACATGCCCTTGCTTTACCTGTGTATGAATAAATAAATATTTATGGATTTTATTAAAATCGAGGCTAGAGTACGTATCATTTGCTCTCAGCAGAAATTTACAGGAGCAAATTCTTTGCAAATACTTGTCAGATTTGGATAAATGTTTGAGATCCACCCTTGCATTTTTTCACTAGCCTACCTTCCTTCTGCAGCGAGGCATAAATTTTCTTTTAAATATACTGCACAGTAGTAAACACTGCTCGTGAATATAAGATTTATAGCACATTAATAAAATCATATAGGCTCACTGGCCTTAAATATATGAGGCACACAATTTAAGTTTTCATGACTACCTCAAAAGAGACCTAGAGTTGCCATGCAGCTTGTTTAAATCTACAGAGTATTTACACCTACACATCAGTCACCTTACACCTATCTCTAATTATTTATTTTCTCCAGTACAGGACAAACTTCTGAAAGATTAATACTACACACTGGGAGTGATATTTATTTTAGTAGTTTAGAATTAAGGAAAAAAAGCAAAGCAACACCTACAAGCAACAAGAGAGCACAGGATTTTAATATTTGTTTCACATGAAAGAGAAATAAAAAACATTTAAGGTTAAATATAATGTTTTAAAATAATGAGAGGTAGGAGGCAGAACCACAAAAATATCTAGAATCCAGACTCCAGCAGGCAACAGAATCATAATACCCTTGAAAAAAAAATACCTATGATGCAAAATACAAGCGCTAAACTGTAGAGAGAGTAAAAAATTTCTGAAATATAATTTTCATTGAGAGATAGATATATATATACACACACATATTTCCACCCACTGGAGAAATTTTATGTCAAATTTTTGTATATCAATTCAAGCAGAAATTGCCCATGAAAAATATTACTTTTTATTAGTCAAACTCAACACTGTGTGAAGGAAAGGTTTCAAATCAATTTTTAAAAAGAACGAAATGTTCTTGTTTTGATTCAAAAAATGCCTTGCTTTTGACACTTTAGTTAAATTTTGGAGGCTATTGATTATTGCTTTCTGTTATCATTCCCCCCTTCCACCCCAAAAAGTGCTAGTGAATTGATATTTATAGCCAAGGGGTCAAAATAAAAAAAAAAACATTTAACTTCACTTTTTTTTTTTTTAATATCACTAGTTCACATACATTTTTTGAAGTTTGACTTTGATTCCAGGGGCAGCAGAAAAAAATAAGACCTCAAAATTGACATAATGTGAAAAAAGTTTCTTTCTGACTCTGCTGGGATCTTCTTTATTTTCTAATCATGTAATACAAATGAGTTAAATGAGTTAGTGTAGACTTAGATCAGCACAGGTAAGCTTAGAAAGCAGATCAAGAGTAAAGGAGGCAAATCTTTAAACCTTTAAAGGTTCCCTCTGATTGCCAGAACTTTGCAAATAGGACAAATCTTCCCTAAATGGGCAACTGAAGACACCTTGTTACAAGGAAAATCTTAGACAAAGCCAACACAATCACACTTTCACCAGCTTTTCCTACACCTGACTTAAGCATATGACTAATTAGGGATATATTTGGGATGGATAAGGTAAGTAGGACAAGCTGGTCTGACCAACTCTGTTCTGTAATAGTCATTACAAGGCAGAAGAAGTTAAAGCAGCCACCCAGCTGCTCTCATTTGCACTGAATGCTAAATTTCCTGCACTGAAGAGTAACTTTCTATTTTGATCTGTCTCCCAAATCAGAAGATCAATTTATTCCTACAGCCATAAGCACCAGTCAACACAAAGACTAACATGAAAGCCTATGGGAAAATCAGCAACAGTTCTAATTCTGGAATCCCCAACATACCAAAAACAATTGAAATTATTAACCAAATTGTATCTCAGTCAAAAGCTGATATACATTTTTTTTACACCAAGAAACTGAGGCAGAGAACATTCCCAGCAGCTTGAAGAAATCCCATTTGGGGTTTACATGCCACTATGGGAGAGTACAGCAAGATCACAGGTAACCAAAACCAATCCTCACACAACAGGGGGAAGCTGAAGGTTTCCATTCTGCCTGCTGTGTATCAGACATGAGACAGGGGGACCACTAAGCAGGTAACTCATTCTTTGCCTTGATTTAATTCAACTGAGAAAACAAAATGGCAGGAAGAATATTCTGAAGAATGGGAAGAAGGAATTTTCCTATCAGTGAAAAATTCACATGCTCATGCACTAGCAAAGAGCAAAAATCAGTGAGGTTTCTTTAGAAAAAGGCTCTTTCAAAACAAGTTTCCATTTAAATCTCTTTTTCTCAGAGTGCAGGTCATTAAACCATTTGATCTGCATACAGTACCTAAACAACAGAAAATGTGTTTCACCAGGAGATTTAGGAGAAGAATACAAGAGTAAAATCTATTTAAATCAGCACAGAAATAGTATATAATAAGTCCTCAAACTGTCACATGCCATGAATATAATTTGTGGTAGGTAAGAAGATGCCAAAAGGAGCTAACAAGTTTCAATATGCAAACAATTACACAATTCTAAATATACATAAGAGAATCAGTCCTCAATAAACCCATCCTTGATTTTTGCTGGTTTATTATGCAAATTACACAGAGCAGAACACCATCTCACCAATATCAAATACTAGACATAGTCTGCTTTTCCTAAGAAAGCCTTATCTTTCTGAAGACTTTGGAAGCTGCACACAGGAACAAAAGTTGATTAAGCCCCTCTCACACAAAAAGATGGTTCCCAAATATAACTAACAACATACAAGGTGTCTTATGGTTGTACACAAATACACATAGCAACAGGAAGATAAAAGATATTTTACTTAGAAGCACATCTTGTTGAACACCAATAATGTGATCAGATCTATAGAGGGTAACAAAGTGAAAACAATGGATGTCCCAAATACATAAAAAGCTGATCCATGCTGGCATAATTTTATAGGAATTTTACCAATGATTTCATAAGAAAATGGCAGAACCGTACTCTGAGGGCTCCTCAAAAAACACAACATAAAGTTATTGCTTCATCTTAATACATATGAATACTTCTTCCAAATATTCTTATAACATATATGTATATATAATCTCTGTATATTTAAATCTTTTAAATAATAACTTTTAAAAAATACTTTAAATAATAACTCTTTGAAAGAATGAGAATTAGTTTTGTATGTTTGTACATCACCTAAAAAGTTCAGTCCTGACTTCACTGGTACAATCTTGATACAGTCATTAAAGTGACTGTAATGCAATTGTGCAGTAAAATTAGATAATGTACATAATGCACTGCATTCTATTGATTCTGAAATGACATTGTGGAAGAGTAGATCCCTTGCAGTACCTCTGGACACTTCCAAAATAGAAATAACAGAAGTGGTAAGGTATTTGTGATTTCTAATGTAGATGGGTTGGTTTGTTTCCAGGCTTTTATTGGGGTGGTGGTTGGTCTTTTTTTTTTTTTTTTTTTTTGTTTGGGGTTTTATTTGTTTTTTTTTTCCCAAACAGACTTAATTAATTAATTAACTCAGGAAGTTTAGACATGTGATTAATAAGAATTCTTTACTTAAAAATCTACTCAAATGCACATCTAGGAGCACTTTGAGGTTTGCTCAGAATACAAGATGACAAACACTGGAGATATGTTTGTGATTTCCGCCATTTCTGGAAAAGAAAAAACTTAAACACAGTGAATTAAGTGTCACCTTTTAAGCTTCAAAACAGCATGGAAAAAATAAGAAGAAAATGTATTACTTTAAAGAAATGTTTTAGAAAAACTGTAGACATGTTAAATCACTGCCCACCTTTCTATTAAGCAACACAAAAGATCAGTAATGACTTCAGATTTCAGGCAGGCCAGTCTTTAATTGCCAGCTTCTTTGACAACAGTGTATTAATTTCACACATGCTTTAAGAACCCTCATACCGTGAATCTTCCTGACTAAGGTAAACCATTATTAAACAGCACAACAGTCTAAAATATTTTTCTCAAATGATGTTTTAACTCTGTTCTAAATAGTTTAAGGTGTGTGGGAGGGGTATCCTTACTTTTACATTAGTCCGTTTGCAAATAGGTTTTTTGAAATATTTTTCCTTTGTAGCCTTCTGGAGGGGTTCAGGCAAAATGCTAAATAGATTGCAATGTATCACTAACATCTGTAAAATATTGATCATTTTACTCTCAAATCCTTCAAGCATTTGCTGATCCACAACTGCTTACAGACTGGGCCTTAACAACTTAGTACAAACTTATGTTTAGAAAAGTATCCTTTCTGCTCTGCTATTACCTTAAAATTGAATTCAGAAGTCCCCATATATTCTGCATGTTAGCATTCAGAATTTGGCTATTCTTTTTCATAAAAATAAGCTGGCTCCAAATTATTACTCTCTACTCTATACTTCATCAAAACTACTGAAGCTCCATTTTATGTTGCTGATATGATTTAACCTTCTTACTGTAAAAAATTGTCTTTCTGGTATCAACACTATGAAGTACTCGTCTTCTTCCACTTACAAGTCACAGACTGGTTTAAAATGCAGAGTGCTTCAAAATTAAAATGAAAGTATCAGGTCTCAAGCAAATTTGTTAAAAAACCAAATTACCACAGTAAGCCTGAATCGATACATGCCTATATTCACGTGTTTTGCATCTTTCACTCCCATTGTACTCAGCATATTACAATATAACATGTGCTTCCCATGACTTAGATTAGCAAGATGATCAGAACAACTTTGAAGTATATTGCATCAGGAACGTGCCATCAACACAGGGGGTTTTATTCAGGTATATTTGATCACAGCAAATCGTAATTCTTTATGCCCACTTTAAAACCCAACAAACCCTAGTCCTTAAGACTTTATTTACTAATGCCGTTTATTCCTAAGCTGCTGAAAATAACTTGACAAAGCTGATGTTCCAAACAAAGACCACACTTCCTGCTCTTATACGGAATCTGGAACACCATCAATGTTTTGTTCAGCTTGCATAAGTCACAACTGATTGGCCACAGTCCCTGTGGGCATGCCATTTCATCCAGACTGGACGGTTCATTAGTCATAATTACTATAACTGTACAGCAGAGACTGCAGTTTTATCTCATCATACATCTTTGATAAAGCTGCTTCTATTTCTGCTTCATCAGCATATGAAGTTACATTATTGGAGCTTTCATTTTCCAATCTGTGATTAACATTGGTTGTTCTGCTTATGAAATGTGCACCAAAATTCAAATTTTAGATAACGTACAAAGAAAGGCCACGACGCGACCACCATTTGAACTTTGTGTTAAAAAAATCATGCAGCAGTTACTGCTACAGAGGAAGAATAGATTCTGAAATCACAGAGTGGCTAAGAATATTTAACCAAGAAAATATCAACAAATCAGTTTGTGAGAGAATGAGGCTGTTGGTTTCTAAAGCAAACTGTGACACATTAGAAAAATCTCTCAGTTCAGTGTGAAGGTTAGACAGAGGAAATTTATGACAACTGCTGGGTCAATCAGCATTTTTCAGGCAATGTTTATACAATTGCAGAAAATGAAAGCCTGCAACATAAAGAATCATGGTGAAAACTGACAGCCACTGCACTGCTCTCCTGTCAGTAAACAGATGCTAAAACACTTAAATCTAATAATGACTGTGAATGCAATCTTTAACAAAATGCATTTTAAACATGTAAAAGTCCCACACTAAGGCATTTCCTTGTTGTGGTGCTTGTTGCTGATTTTTACATCTTATTGTGTGATAATAGGAAACACAAAGACTAGTGGTACCATCTGAATGTGCAACGTGTACCCATGATAGGCCACATAAACAGTCATAATCGACAGTTACATGCGGGCACTGAGGCTGCAAAAATCCCAGAGTAATTAGTGTTGTCTGAATGCAATGACATCTGTTTTCTCATGGTCCTCTAGACTTGTCAGGCCAATAAGACGTATATGAAAAAATATGACAAGCATTGCAAATGCCCTTTTGAAAGGTCTCACTTAGGGAAAAGCTGAAGAAATGACACATGCCACCTCTTTTTTGCCAATACACCTAACAGCCAAAGCTTGAAGATTTGAAAAAGGTCTTTTGAGTCATTTTACATTTGACTATGGAAGGTTTATTCAGAACACAGCACCGTGCGTAGGAAAGAATATATTGCATCAGCTTTTGTTCTTTTAAAAAAGCAAGCTTCGTTAACAGAAGAGCAATAAAATGTGCCTGTTTACTTCTGACTAGTGTGCTTACATGCCAGTGTCATCACTATCTCCCTCCTCAATTAAAGCAGATACCAGGTAGCCCACGATATGCACGTGTATGTCTGTATACATACTTTTTTAATCATTATGATTCTTTTTCTTAAAGAGTGCAACGAGAACAGTTTCACAGCTGTGCTTTCTGACATGGCAAAAACACTGCACCCTTTTCATCTGAAGACCCAAGCTTTTGTTTTAGGATTCACGGCCTTCTTCCTTCACCGTGCCTGTCTCCCCCTTCTTCTTCTGGACTGTAGCATGTTTGAGCATGCGTTTTCTCCAAGAAAGACATTAGTCATCATTAACAGAAGCCCTGACACCAAGTCTAAGTGCCTCTCCACAATGACCAAGTGGCAATCATCTTTCTCTTACCCTGTCACTGCTGATTAGGGGTTTCTTTCATGAAAATTTAATTTGTCGCCTTTCTACAGCTCCTTTTTACGTTCCTGCAATAACACAACATGCCAGCAACACTAAAAATACAGTAAAAGATGCTGTACCTGTTTACACGAAAAGATAAGATTCAGACGGCATGGCTGGACTTTTTACCTACTTTAACAAGAAAAAAAGGCCTTGCAAGATGAAGAAAACAACTGATAGGGGAAAAACTCCCATTAAATACCAAAGGGCTCAAACAACCTGGCACATTTTCGATCCAATTAATGCAAAATTTTTTCCTCCGGAAGACAGCTAGACAGCCCCTTTTTTAAAGCATTGTTCAATAGGCAGATGTAACAATACCTAAACAGATTTTTTATAACCATTTAATTTCATAACTGCTCCAAATGTACAGGTACTCAGGTTTTTAGCTTATACAAATATTTCTTAAAGGATTTCATAATCCAGTGATAAATTTCAACCTCAATTCTTGAGCCTGTATCAACATTGCTCTTGCAGTTAAAAAGCCAGCCACAAAGAAAAGGGTTTTAGCTGATGCAGACAGATGAAAAAGTTTCAGTCACAGATGATACTTTGCAGCTATTCAATGTACAGGGTCTCAGATTCCTGCTCTGTGTAACATTACAAACATTGTTGAACAAGATACCATAGCAATGAGTTATTTTAAGGAAGTTTTTCAAAACATTTACTCTTCTGCTTTATTTCAATTTGTCTAAAGATTTTTTTTAATTACAAGCACATGCTATTTTGTTAACATCTGTGCACAGCATAAAACCTGACTGAATTCCAGCTTCTGAAAAAATGCAGATAACTTACATCCCTCAAATAAAGTAACAACTTTAGAAAACTTCATGAGATTCAGATTAAGATACATAAGTTCATTTAACTTGATTTTCCATACAAGTATATTTAAAAAAAAAAAAAACAAACCATCACTTATTACAATTTTTATGTTCTCTCAATATCTTTCAGAATTTAATTAAGTGTAAAGCTAAAATCTGGATCTACCTCTATTAAATTCAGAAATCACAGCTAGTAAAATCCAAGTAATAAAAACTTTATTCAGCTTCCTAAAGTATTTGGTACTCCACTATTGACCCAAAACAGCACTGGTAGTCAGAATAGAAACTGTATTGCTAACACTTTGGATTTATAAGAAACCTTCAATCTCTTTAGTCTCCATATATGAAATTTAAGAAGAGGAAACTAGGAATTAAAAGCGGATTTTGAATGGCAGACTGTGATTGTTGTACTGCTGTGGCAGCATAACCTTGATTAAATGCAGAGCAATACTAAAGTAAAAACAAAGCCCTGCCATGGTAACCTAAATTAACTACTGAACCAGACCCTGCTTACAGAAAGCCGGTGTTTGAAGCTATTTTACTTGACCTCGAGAAAATCTTTGACTTTCTAGAGGGCATAAGACAAAGTCAAGCTTCTTCGGCCGCACACCCACCATTGCTTTGTTCTCTGTGCTCTCCTCGGCTCTGTGCCTGACGAGCCAGGAACGCAGATGTCGAGATCCTTGCTCTGCATCCATGTCAAGTTCAAGTACGGAAGTTTAGCTCTTTGACTCCTACCCCCACCTTCAAGTCACTTGTCAGTAAAAGGTTGGGCGATTTATTGACCACTGCAGGATGCAGACTGTCAGTGCTGAAGGAAATATGAGAGGGGGCTGTCGCTACTGTTCTGGAGCTCATTGATAATGACATACCTGCCTCTGTCACCCATTACCCATACTACAAACTACTTAGACCTAACTGAAAAATCAATAGCCTACTTGCACCGGTTCCTGTGGCTGCCTCCTTTGATTGTCAGCTCCTGTCTAGGGTCAGCACTTACATGAAAGGGGCTGTGACTGCCTGATGCTTTCAGGACAACCTAACGATATGAAACTAGCCAACAGAACAGTAAATTCTGTCCCCCTGCCCTCCTCATCAATTAGGCTTTGACTAGGCTTGCCTGTAGAAACCTGACCTTTTAAGTTTAGGTGAATATGGAACTAGCTGAACACGCCATTGCCCTCAGCACTGAGCCAGGAAATCCACTGACAGGTTAAACAAAACAGAAGGTTGTAACTGTCATAATTTGCATTGCACTTTCACGCCAACAAGGGTGTTATCAGTGGGGGCAAGCCCTGGAACACACAACGCAAGCACCCTAAGTCACTCTCCTCATAAATTTTCAAGTGAAGGGAGATAAAACATAAATTCACAAATGACCACACATTTCAAGTCCCACTTTCTTTCAAGTTCTCACTCTGGAAAACCACAAAGTACATATAAACAATTCCCCTTCCTAGGCACTCTGGCATGCAGATGCCAGTTAGAATGAACTTCCAAGACAGATGATGAACGGGGAAAAGCCACCTGCCTATGCCTCTTAAGAACTCCTGTATTAGGTTTATTCTCCGTTGAATATTTATACACATCAATACGAATCATTAATGGCTTATACACACGCACACACCTGTACTTTGGAGCAGCAGGTAGCCATAAATAATTTAAAAATCCCCGGAGAGCCCTAACTAGCACTTCTGAGCAGCATTCACTTGTACATCCTGCATCTTGGAAGTCCATTAGCAACTCCTAAATATCCCCGTGACTACAACTAAATGATAAATGTTACATTTTAATGCATCTGGCCTCCTTCAAAGAATATTGACAACCATGAAGCAAAGAACTAAACCAAGAAATCTCAAATCTAAAGTGAAGGCTGAACTATAATCTGAAGTTGAATACAATAGCTTTAGTAACTATATATTGATTTTAAAAAAAAATTTAATGGATGAATGCCTTGCTCCTCCTTTCTTCCAAAATAAATAAATAAACAAATATTAAACCCAAATGAAAATATTTTTAAAGCCTCTGATTAGCGCTCCTTTCTTATATATCAATTTTCAAGCAAAACTGATTTTATGTCTTTTTATGCTCCTGCTTCCATAGGCCTACCATCCTCAAAATCAGCATTACTGTAAAATGCAGACAGCATGAGTGAGCAAAACACTTTATACAATTTGAACACTTGAGCTTCTTCATACCATGAAAGGACTGGCCACATCTATGAACTACAATTAATATTACTTTTTTGAAACTCTGAGAAAGCTAGGAATTTCCAATGCACTTTATTCAGTGCATACAGTTAACAGCTGTTAATGTAAATATAACAAACTAGTCCTAGAAATCCCAGGCAAGATTCAGAGCAATAATTGAACTAATGTTTTTTACCCTACAGCTGAGCCTTTTCAACTCGTGGACCCTTAATATCCTTCTCACACAAAAGCACACGGTGCCAGACATAAGAATGAGCTCTTAGGTAAGTACGTGACAGGAAAAATGCTGCTGTTTGGTTTTCAAAGTTTAAGACTCAGTTCCAAAAATCCAGATATCCTTGTAAGCTTTACTTCCGAACGCTGCCTCAATACATGCCAGCTGCTGCATTCAGCTTATTTCAAATATACTTTTAGATATCGGTATTGAGAAAGGAAAACTGCTGAATTACAGAAAGGCAAAACCTTTTTTCATTAAAACTTCAGATAATATGTTACACTGCAATAATATTTGTTACACTGTAACAGCCGTGTTCTAAATCTGCATCAAACAGCACAAATGCAGAGAAAACTCCTCGAAAATAAAAGCACAGAACTGCGTTAAAGCACTTTTAAATAAACAGAACTGCAGTTAGAATTAATATCTCACTCCAAACAAACTACAGAGCAAACACTAGTTAAAAATGGTAGACCTAATTGAGTCTGGATGGTCCCCTTTACAGACCTAATGCAATGATTAACTATGCATCTGGTAGCATGTCAAGTCCTTTTTGTGTGCCTATCTGATAGTGAAGTGAAAGGGCATGGACAGTGTCCAGTCCCAGCAAGCAAATCATTTGGAAGCAGTCATAGCCATAGATCAAAGATTTTTCACTCTATCCAGAGTCTATTTAAACACAGCAACCCAGCCCCTTGTTGCAGACAAAACCAGCTAGAAAATAAGAAAGACTCCTTGGGATACGAAGATAATAAAGGAAGATAGAAGTAGAAAATGAAGAAAAGAAACAGACTGGCAGAACCTTGATTTCCATAGGCCAAGACAGCTGGTTTACATCCTAGTTTTATTTCAGATGGTTAAAGAAAAGGAACAATTTCCATCTCTTAGATCACCAAATATTATTTCAATTAAGTTATGCAGATGGCTTCTATACATTATTTGAGCCAATACAGTTTCCCCTTTCCAGCACCAGGAGATGGTACCTTGAATTACTTTGCGTACGGGTTTTACCTAATTCATAAGAAAATTAAAAAGAAAGAAGCTTATTAACATGAAGAAGTTATTTTGAAATAAGATATGCACAGCAAGATATAAAATAGGAATAGCTATCATTTGATTCTCTCATTAGAAGTAGCAACATAACCCCTGCAATGATTTTATAACTAGTAATATACTACTTTTATGTCAACAGCATTTTCAAAGGATAAAATTTCAATGCTATGAAGTACAATATACAGAAAAGTAGAGAGTTCTAACTGTGCTTTTAATTTGAGTGAGGGAACAGCTAGAAGGCTGTTCGACAGGAATTATTTTTTTTTTAATTTTATAAAAATCGCATGCCTTTTCTGTCAGATCCAAAATTAAAACAAAATAATCTTAAAATACAGGGAGGAGAGGGAGAGACTCAATATATTTCATGCTGGTCACCAGTGCTATTGAGAAGATTGAGCCCTCTCTGTTCCCTCCACCCACAACACCCTTTCCCTCGTAGAAACTCACTGAAAGGTTGTAACCTGTACAGCGGTTGGTGAGAATCAGAGGATTTCACATTGCTCTACGTGGTGTTTGAAAAAGCACTTTCAAAAACATAAGCTTATAAACAAGAAGCTTTCACTTCTGGAGCTAGAAATAGACATTTTAAAAGGATATAGTTTAGGGAATTTTAGGTTAACTTACATACATGCTTCGTCTTGACTAGGCTGCATGAAGATTTTTATCTTCAAAATAGGTGCCTAACCGATAAAACCACACAGGCTATTCTTTGTTGGCATGATAAGGCATATGCTCAAAGATGTGAACATCTAAGGCACCAAACGTAGGAAAGCTACTGACAGAATATCTTTTTATTTTTCATACTTTTAAAGAAGTGCTGATTTAGCCTCATAGCGTTTTTAAGAACCAGACAAGACATTATCTCTCTAGTCCACCTTGTATTTTTCTCAAGTAAATAAGTGTTATTGCACTCAACTGGAGATCAAGCATATGACATATGCTCTCATACTTTTTAAAAGTTATGCTATTAATGTAATTAATCAATTATTATAAATAAAAACCAGTCAACATATATGAATTTGGTTATTTCTAATGGATGAAACAGCATGCACCCACCCCAACTGCATCCAAACAAAAGGCCCACATGATGTTTTAACAAGAAGAAAAATTTACAAAAGCACTAAAATTGTTCTTTCTTACTGCACATCTCCCTTTCTCTGATTGCCAACTTATTAAAGGCAAATTTACAAAACAGCATTTGGTATTCAAAGCAGTCTACAGCTAAAAGAAGTCACCATCAGTCACTATGAGAAAAGAAAAGATGCTACCTTTAATTCAAGGTTCAAGGCATTAGAGAAAGCCCTCATTGGCAGATTGCTTATGGTTAAACATCAGATTATGAACATGTTCACATTTTAGGACTGAACAGGAAAGTAAAGTAAGCTACTTAAAGGAGTAGATGGAAGCTATCTCCTTCCCACTGAAGAAATGAAATTTAAGGGAGACTTAGAAACATATAAATTATTTAATTACAATACCATTCAATCTTTATGGGAAAAAAAGGTACAAGATTTATGCAACACTCTTAACTGACGAGATGCATTAATGACATGTGCAGAAATGAAATCATCTTTTCTCCTCAGTATGTGCCATCAACTAACTTCATACATACAGACCTCAGAACAGATCAGCAGACAGCAAAGCCAAGCCATGACTTTCAAGAAAAGGTATACACTGTATACCACTGAATGTAAAAGGAATTTTATCTGTCAAACCCACAGCAGCATTTGCTGTAACTATTAACCCGGTTTTGATGGGGAGAAACACAACGTGCATTACTGAATCATTTCTTTTCAAATCCATACATTCCCTGCAGCAGTTCAAGCTCCATCAGCAGTGCAGGAATGTATGAAAACGACAGGCAAAGGGCACTAGCTCTTTTCCCATACTGTTCTTCTATAAATGGAAGCAGAGTCCTACAAAGCACTTAAAGCTGAGAATGTTTGAAGACTGATCTCCAGGAAAAAAATAATACAATGCTAAGTTCCACGAGCAGATTAATTACTCCCTTTTCTGCAGAACTGTTTCCATTAAATGAAAGGACAGAGAGGAAACCAACTAGTAGAAAATAATGGAATGCTAGCTGGGTCTCATCTACAAAGCTGCCATGAACAAAGCATATGCATACACATTCATATTTCATATGCTATTCTTAAAAATACTTCTTACCCTTTTGGGACCACCTGTTCCTGAATTCACTTTTCCCCCTCACTTTCACCAAGGGAGAGAAAAAGGGTAGATTTGGCAGAAATCCTTTCATAGCCTCAAGTCAATTTGATTAAACTTTGATTTGCCTTAAAAATTACACCTTATATCAGCAGCATGTTATAGAAACCTTAAAATACAACGTTCAGAATAAAAAGGCTGTGAAATATGTAACATATGCCATGTCGATAAGGCAATGAATAGATAGGCAATGAAATGCAAGTATGCTATATCATAACACAGCAAGAAACTTGTCTGCTTATTGCTAAAACTCTGAGCTATTTTCTTCTTCTGTTGTTTTAAGGGTTATTACAAGCACATAGCATTCTTTTAGGGGGAAAAAAAAAGAAAGAAAGAAAGAAAGAAAGAAAAAGTCTTTGTAAATTTAATAGCAGCCCTTCGCTGCTACTTTGCCATCCTCAGCGTGAAGAAAATACCGTGGCACGTACCATGCCTGCACGCCTGGATTTACACGAGCTCGAGCTCCCCGCTGTACCGAGCGGGAGGGGGCAGGAGGAGCCAAGGCAAGAGCAAACACTGCACACCGAGTCCCCTTTCCAGTATCTTTTTACAGAAGCCCTCGTTAACAAAACACTATAGCTCCAGGCAGCGGCATGCTGATGTTGGCACTGCTTAAACCAAACAAACACGATGTTTAACAGTCAAATAAAATGTCCCGCAGCCTCCCTAATGAATTTGTCAAGGACCATCAGATCACCCCCGCCCCTGCCTCATTAACTCAAGTATGATGAGACGGATTATAACGAGGGAATACAGATCAATCGGTCTGAAGACTTCAAGTGGCTTTTAGCCCTGAGAGTTTCCCTCTCTGCGGCACACACACGCACACGGTCTTTTTAATGGAATACAGTATCTCCTGCTGCTGGAGGGGATGCCACTTCGTTTTATACACCATCAAGGAGCTGCTGATGGACTTCTACACTAACATACATAAAAGCAGAGGTGACAAGGGCTCTTCAATTATAGCCTCCTCGGATCCTGTTCCCCCTTCAATTATTCATCCCGGCGAGAGCAAATTCCGCCACAGATGAAGCTGGTCTTAATGCAGTGCGGCCACAAACGCCCAGACACGGGAGAGAAGGGTTTCACGTGCATTATTTGCTGGAAGTGTTTAAGTTTATTGCTCAAATGATGTTTCTAATTAGCGTCGGGGCAATAAATTAAAGTCAGCTTTTGTTTAGCTGATTTATTATTTACTAGAGCTTCAACCTCAGGCAGGAAAATTGGTAATGAATTGTTTTAAATCTGAACACCACTAACGCTACATCATTAGACACCTT
>NW_021938789.1:52806863-52807851 GCF_001715985.3 Manacus vitellinus | reverse complement strand
AAATCAGGGAGCCGATCCTCTCCTCGCGGAGCGCGGAGCCGCACCGGCGCCGGGCAAGTCCGTACTTCTTCTAGCGGTACGGTCGGCAACAAGACATGTTTCTAATTTAAACGCACACAGAAAACAGACGGCGATATTTTCTTTATTAAAATCAGCCAGCTGCGGCGAAAGGAGGGAAGAACAAGAAAAGCGAGCCCCACCGCTGCGAGCGGGTTAACGGGAGGTTCCGCAGGGAGCGGCGCATCGCGTCCCGCACGGTCACGGCCCCGGTCCCGCTCCTGGCAGGGCTGCGAGAGTCCAAGGGAGGGTACAGCCTCCAAGGACACACGCACCCGTGGCCCGAGCACAGAAGATGTGGAAAGTGCCCTCCAGTTAGCCTGAGTTCCCGCAGGAGAAACAGTTCTGGCTGCTCTGCAGCAGGTACTGCCCGGGGGCTCCCTCCGAACTGACGTAACGGAGCTACGGCTTTATGTCCGAATCATTCAATATTCTTATTAATACAAACTTGCATAAAATATCGTTTCCTTTCGAATAACTCAATCCTGCGCTTTAAGAGAATGAACAGAACTTTACGGCAAGAGATTTATCTAAATTAAGGTGACTGGGGGCAGTAAAACAAGGTGCGTGCCACGCCGCCCCGGCGACGGTCTCACTGTCACTGCTGCAAGCCCAGTATTAAGCGGATTAAGATTTATGCCTGCGGTGAAGCACCGTCCCGCCTCTCTCCCGCTTTCCCCGCACACACCGGCGCTGCCGCCGGGTCCCCTCGCAGCGGGCGGAGGGAGCAGCGCGCTCACCTCACCCACCCTTCACCTGCCTCCACGGCGAAGTTGCAGAGGGAGCTTTTTTCCCAACCCGCTCAGACCCTCCCCCTGTCTACCCCATCCCATCGCATCCCGACTCCAAGGCCGGCTGATCCCGGGAGCGCGGAGCGGACGGGGCGCGCCCCTTTCCCTTTTCCCCTTTCCCCGGGGCCGCGGCGGGGGCG